>NW_015387207.1:380611-418939 GCF_001527695.2 Protobothrops mucrosquamatus
CTTTATTGCGTAAACAGGGTTGTATTGAAACAATACAAACTATCAAGATTTATATAACCGTATAAAATGTATCAAGATTTATAAAAACATAATAAAAAGGAGGGGGGGGAAGTTACGTTATTTTGGTGTTGATATCGGCTCCAAACCGCAACAGAGTCTTTGAGCTGCGTAGTAGAGCACAGATTGCTTTAAAAAAAAAAAAATATTAATTTTTTCAAATAAACATATGAACAAATAATACAAATATGGTGCATTTCATTAGAAAAACAAACACATAAAAAGCCTACTCATTAGATATTCAGAAATAATCGGCGTTCCCCCCCCTGCATCCACACTCCCTCCACCTTCCTACCTACTTCCCTCTTCCTTCCTCCCCCTCTTGACCACTACCTCTCCTCTTTCCTCCTTCCCAGCTATCCTACACATCCCATCACCTTCTTTTCCACCACCTCGGATGCAGTTTAGGGGTACTAGCCGATCATCTCCTCTTCTTAAAGACAAACATTTACATTACATTTATAAATACACCAAGCACAGATTGCTTTTGATGCCCAGTTGAATAGACCGTTTCTGAGCTTCAGGAAAAGCTTTGGCAACGAGGCACATTTGGATACGTCATTAAGCAAAAGTCATGGGTCGGTACGGGGGGGGTGTCTGCAGACTTGTATCAAAATAATAATAATAATAATAATCAAATAACAGTGTGACTATATGTGATTAAAACCCAGTTCTTTTCATGGGCATTGTGTTATGTGTAAAAAAGAGGCTCTGATGATGCAGTGGTGGCCACCATCCGTGGCCGATTCTGCTGTGCTGATGCAATGTATTGTATCAACTCGTGTGCTCGTTCTTTTACAGGTTGTCCTCGACTTACAACAGTTCATTTAGTGACCGTTGGAGCACTGAAAAAGGGACTTATGACTGTTTTTCATACTTATGACCATTGCAGCATCCCTATGGTCATGTGATCAAAATCCAGACGCTGGGCAACTGACTCGTACTTACGACGGTTGCTGTCTTCCAGGATCTTGTGAACACTTTTTGCGACCTTCTGACAAGCAAAGTCAATGGGGAAGCCAGGTTCACTTAACAACGGGGTTACTAACTTAACTGCAGTGATTCACTTAACAATTGTGGCAAGAAAGATCATAAAATGGGGCAAAATACATTTAACAACTATCTTGCCTAGCAACATAAATTTTGGGCTTAGTTGTGATCATAAGTCGAGGATTACCTGCATTTGTTTTCTTGTTTTGTGCTGTCTGTTGGTGAACTATTGGTTGTATAGTTGTTTTACGGGGACTGCAGCCAGGAAATTAAAAGACGCTTGCTCCTGGGGAGGAAAGCCATGGCAAATCTAGACAGCATACTAAAAAGCAGAGACATCACCCTGCCAACAAAAGTGCGTATAGTCAAGGCCATGGTTTTCCCAGTTGCAATGTATGGCTGTGAAAGTTGGACCATAAGAAAGGCTGAGCGCCAAAGAATGGAGGCCTTTGAACTCTGGTGCTGGAGAAGACTCCTGCGAGTCCCCTGGACTGCTAGGCAATCAAACTGGTCAGTCCTAGAGGAGATCAACCCCGACTGCTCTTTAGCAGGCCAGATCCTGAAGTTGAAACTCAAGTATTTTGGCCACCTAATGAGAAGGAAGGACTCACTGGAGAAGAGCCTGATGCTGGGAAAGATGGAGGGCAATAGAAGAATGGGACGACAGAGAATGAGGTGGCTGGATGGAGTCACTGAAGCAGTAGGTGTGAGCTTAAATGGACTCCAGGAGATGGTAGAGGACAGGAAGGCCTGGAGGAACGTTGTCCATGGGGTTGCGATGGGTCGCAACTAACAACAACAATATCATCCTGGAGTGCCCAGGGCTACAGGCAAAACCATGTCTTTAGGGCCTTTCAAAAGAGTATCAAGGTGGGGGCCAATTTTATTTCTTCAGGGATGATGTTCTACAGAGAGGGCGCTGCCACGGAGAAGGTCCTTCTTCTTGGTCCCACTAGATGGAGCTCCTTAAAAGAGAAGACCCATAACATACCCTGCCTCTCTACTCTAGTGGGTCAGGGAGACGTAACTTTAGAGACTTTCCGTGTCAGCTTCCTTCTAACTTAGCTGCTAACGCAACTCATCCTGTGTCAACAGAAACGGCAGGAGTGCAAAAAACAAAACAAAAACCCGAACCCAATTAGATGAAAGAGAAGAGCTTCTTTCTTCTCCCCTCTGGCAGATTTTATAAAAGTATGAAGTAGGTATGACCTCTCTGAGTCAGCTTGGGATTGTTTTTCCTCCTCTTTCAGCTCCACCTTCGTGGGTGCCTATCACCAATTGGTCATCCTCTCCAGAGACGGTTTCTCAAGAAGACAAAGGTGAGTGCCCAAGAGGCACATGCTCAACCAAGTCATAAATCAGTGTATCATCCAGAAGAATCCAGGTAGTGGGTTTCTGCTCTCTCCTTGGCCTCGTTTTAGCTCCGGAGCTTTTCTTTTACCACCCAAGAAATCTTCCATTTTGAAAAGCTTGTGTATGTGTGCATACACAAGTGTGTGCCTTCAAGTCAGGGTAGACTCCTGGCAATTGCCAGTTTTCTTGGCAAGATTTCACATGTTGTTTGCCATTGCCTTCTTCTTCCTAAGGCTGAGAGAGAATGACTGGCCCAAGGTCACATCATCATCATCATCATCATCATCATCATCATCATCATCATCATCATCATCATCATCATCATCGTCATCAAGTTGGAAGAGACCTTGGAGGTCATCTAGTCCAACCCATTGCTCAGGCAGGAAACCGTATACCATTTCAGACAGATGGCTGTCCAGTCTCTTCTTAAAAACTTCCAGTGTTGGAGCATTCACCACTTCTGGAGGCAGGTTGTTCCATTGGTTAATTGTTCTCACTGTCAGGAAGTTTCTCCTTAGTTCTAGGTTGCTTCTCTCTTTGATTAGTTTCCACCCGTTGCTTCTTGTCCTGCCTTCAGGCGCTTTGGAGAATAGCTTGACTCCCTCTTCTTTGGGGCAGCCCCTGAGATACTGGAACACTGCTAGAATGTCCCCCCTCATCCTTCTTTTCATTAAACTAGACATTTCCAATTCCATCAACCTTTCCTTATATGTTTTAGCCTCCAGTCCCCTGATCATCTTTGTTGCTCTTCTCTGCACTCTTTCTAGAGTCACCACAATGTCTTTTTTACATTGTGGTGACCAAAACTGGATGCAGTATTCCAAGTGGCCTTACCAAGCTACCTTTGTGCCTCAGGCAGAACTAGAACTTACAGTCTCCTGGTTTCCAGCTTGGTGTCATAGCCACTATCCCAAAATAGTTCTCTTTGAAAGATTAGAGATCAAAAATAATAGATAAAAGTACAGAATTCGACAGGCATGGTTCTACAGATCCTCCGAGGATTATGGGCATACTACCACACGCTAGGCTGGGAGTGGTCAGCTGATGGGGATCCATCCACCGATCACAGCGCTGCTGGTTTTGGCAGATCACTAGGCGTGCTTGGTTAGCTATCAATTAAAACTCACCTTTGGCTTTGCTTCATACTTTACCTGTGCAAGCTTGATCCATTTCAAAAAAATCATTGTAAACCCAGCTCACAGGTTTCTCACAACCCTCTGGGTTTAGTGGTTACAATCCACAGACTCTGAACCTTTGGCTTAGCTCCACCACTGGCTAAAACAACCGGACTGGCATCATGGTTTAAGAAACAGGGAATCCCATGCAGTGGATGAATTATGCTTCCTACATCTTTCCTATCGTCTTCAATTTACAGCCATTTGTTTAGCAATGAAAATACAACTAAAAGAGGATCAGTCTTCACACTTAACAATTGCCATAGCATCCCCAGAGTCACATGATCAAAATTCGGGCGGTTGCCAACCAGCATGTGTTTCCTACAGCTGCAGCATCCTGGGAACGCATGATCGTCATCTGCAACTTTCCCAGCTTAAGAACCAACTGCCTGATTCCCTTAACGGCAGTGGTTCCCTTAACAACCATGGGGAAAAAAGGTTGTAAAATCAAGCACCACTCACTTAACAACCACCTTGCTTAGCAAAGGAAATTCTGGTCTCCGTTGCGGCTGTCACTCAAGGACTGTCACTCAAGGACTGCCTGCACTGAACTAGCCTGCTTTCTCAGATTCAAGTCTTAGTGTCGCCCAGCACACAGTGCTACTAACAAAGACCCAAGATTTAAAAGGAATGAAGTTTCCAGAGGTTTGTAAATGCCAAAGATTATGCCAGTAGTCCTCGGCTTATGACTCAAATTGAGCCCAACGTTTCTGTTGTTAAGCGAGCTAGTTAAGTGAGTCTTGTCCCATTTTACGACCTGTCTTGCCACAGGGGTTAAATGAACCACTGCAGTTGTTCAGCCAGTAATAAGGGTTGTTAAGTGAATCCGGCCCATTGACTTTGCGTGTCAGAAGGTCGCAAAAGAGGATCGCGTGACACCTCCCCCCCCCCAGACACTGCAACTGTCCTAAATAACGAGTCGGTTGCCAAGCATCCAAATTTTGATCACGTGACGGGGAGGGGGGAATGCTGCAACGGTCGTAAGTGTGAAAAACAGTTCGTAAGTGCTGTTATAACTTTGAACAGTCGCTAAACAAGCTGTTGTGAGTCGAGGCCAACCTGTAGCTGACTGAGCTGTGTGCTCAAAATGCATGAGTTTGCATGCCCGGTGGTTCAACGACAACCGGACAACAGATGCTGGTTTAAATCCTAACATGCCTGCATCTGTCCATCTCTGATGACTGAGCAGGTGTGGGCGTGAAGCCGCCCAAACGCTCCTTGAAGTTCAGAGGAGTAGATAGCAAGGGTTAATTCCTACCTCATTAAGTTGTGCAAATTAGCAAGGATTAAAGCATCCCTAGACCACAAGTGTGAACAAGCCCAATCCGAAATGTGTTTTGCAAACAGTCCTGGATATTTGTGGCTTGCCCATCAGGAGGAGAAGAACACATTCACAGGCGACTGGCGTGTTTTTCTTTCTTTGGCAATAAACAAAGCTTGAGGTTTCACTTCAAAGGATTGCCGTTGTTGTGATAAGGAGGGGTGCCTTCAAAGCCTGCTGCATCACTCAGGGGAGAAAGTGTGTAAGCGGGTTGCCCACCCAATCGACGTCGTAAGAGATTTGATCCCTTGCTGATTTTTTCCCATGTCAATTTGATATGTAAGATAGTGGGAGGGGGTGTGTGTCACTTTTGGCTGACGCAACAGAACACAACAGAATTGTGCTGGTCCATCAAACCCCCCAAGAGTCACATTATATCTGAAAGAGGTTTTACTTAAACCACCACTCGTTGGGTAACCCTTTTTCCAACTAATACATTTTATAAAAAGACACAAACTACATCTCACGAAAGCTTGTTTCTTACAGTGTTTCTCAACCTTGACAATTTTAAGGCATGTGGACTTCAACTCCCAGAATTCCACAGCCAGCATAGCTGGCTGTGGAATTCTGGAAGTTGAAGTCCACATGCCTTAAAATTGTCAAGGTTGAGAAACACTGTCCTAAAATATGTTACTTGGAAGAGGTGCTACCAATTTTCTGCGACCATAAACTGACACAGTTCTCCTCCTTCAATGTCTAATCCACCAAAGTAACAGCAACGGAATAGGAAGGGACCTTGGAGGTCATCTAGTCCAGCCCCTGCTCACGCAGGAGACTTATACTATTTCTGACAAATGGCTGTCCAGCCTCTTGTTAAAAGCATCCAGTGATGGGGCACCTACCACTTCCGAAGGCAATTTGTTCCACTGATTAATTGTTCTCACTGTTAGGAATTTTCTCCTTAGTTCTAGGTTGCTTCTCTCCTTGATTAGTTTCCATCCGTTGTTTCTTCTCCTGCCTACAGGTGCTTTGGTAAATAGGTTGCCCTCCCTCTTTCTTGTGGCAGCCTTTCAAGTACTGGAAGATTGCTATCATGTCACCCCTGGTCCTTCTTCTCACTAGACTAGGTGTACCCAGTTTCTGCAATCGTTCTTCGTATGTTTTTAGCTTCTAGGGCCCTAATCATATTTTAGCTTCTAGGGCCCTAATCATCTTTGTTGCTCTTCTCTAAAGTCTTTCCAAAATCTCAACAACGTTTTTGTAATGGGGTGACCAAAACTGGTTGCAGTATTCTAAGTGTGGTCTCACTAGAGCAGTGATGGCGAACCTTTTAGAGACTGAGTGCCCAAAAACTGCCCCCTCATCCCCGCTCCGCTCCGCCCTGCCCACTGGGCCACCCACCACCTCCATGGCCCGCCACAGATCACTCAGGCAGCCCAGCAGCATCATGGCGGCCACACCCTCCGCCCGTGCCCCGCAGCATCATCTGCGTGCATGCAACAGGGTGCAAGGGTGGAGTCTTGTCCCCGCTGCCCGGCTACCATGTCCTTGGCTGCGCTGCTTCATGTGGGTCGTGCCCAGGGGCGACTCTCCTCCGGGGGGGGCTGCTGGTGAGGAGGGGGCCATGGGAGGAGACGGGGCTGGGGAGACGGTGTGTGTGCCCACAGAGAGGGCTCTGAGTGCCACCTCTGGCACCCGTGCCATAGGTTCGCCACCATTGCACTACAGTTTTATAAAGCAGTACTATTGCATATTTCAGTAGATTGACTTTCCCCCATTCTATATGAAAGGCTGGATTCATTTACAGGTCTTCTACGCCTCTCCAGTCAAAATGGACTCCTTTCCAACCGAAATGAAGGGAAATAAGTACATTTGATAAAGTTACCCCACTTGTAAAACTTCAAAATTTCTCCTCTACCAAGATCCACTTGAAAATCTTTCCCTTCAAGTGTTATCTGAAACATCCCTGCCTTGCAAACTATAGCCGTTAGCTTGGCTAAAAACAATGAGGAACACAGGATTTTGGTTAAAAATACAACAACACCACACAGCCAAATTTGTGAAGTTTCCAAACTGGTGGCGGGCGGAGGGGGAAGGAGCGAGTGGATAGAGATTGGCGAGGAACCAGTCATTAATTTATATTTATTCATTAAACTTATAGGTCACCCATCTGACCTCAAGGTAACTCTGGGCAGCGTGGGTGCAACCAGGATATGAAGAGGGTGGAGTCACCCCTTTTCTCCTTCTTCTACTTTTCTCTTTCTTTTACAGCGTTACCTTTTTCTCTTTTTCCTTCTTTCATTTCCCCCTTTGCGTCTCTTTCTCCTTCTCCATATTGCGGAAGGGAAAGAAGTCATTTCACTGCTTGAAAAGAGAGCTGTGAATAGTCAGCTGAGGGCTGTATAATCCAGTACTAGAAGGGCCTCTGCGCACGTATATCTGAGTGGCACTGGTTTGCACGACGTGATAATCCTCTATTCAAATAAAAGTTTAGCATGTTAGCCACTGAGAGTCAGTTTGGTGTAACAGCGAAGGAAGCAGGTTAGACACTGGGAGGCTGTGAGTTCTAGTCTTGCCTTAGGGCAGTGATGGCAAACCTTTTAGAAACCAAGTGCCCAAACTGCAACGCAAAACCCATTTATGCATCGTCAGGTGCCAGGTGGGTGTGGCCCATTGGCTGGGTATGGCCAGTTGGGTGGGCATGGCCCATTGGCTGGGCGTGGCTGCGGTGGTAACAGCAGACTGGGTGAGACTAAAAAGTTCAATCAATCAATTCCAACTTTGCAATATCTTTTTTTTTCTGCGAGAAGTTGAAATTGACTGATTGAACCCTTTTTTTTTTTTTTGCACACGGCAGCGGAGGCCTAAAGCGAAAAGGTTTTATAAAACCCAGCTGAAGGCCTAGGACTGGGGCGACAGCGCGCGTGCCCACAGAAAGGGCTCCGAGTGCTGCCTCTGGCACCCGTGCCATAGGTTCGCCACCACTGCCTTAGGGACTGACCTTGGGCCAGCCACTTTCTCTAAACCCTGGGAAGGAGTCAAGGGCAAACCACTTCTGAAAAACCTTGCTAGTCCAGGCAGCTGTGAGAAGTAAAGACTGACTTGAAGGCAAACACACACATGCGCTCGCACACACACAGACGGAGTAGCCCCTAGGTTCACAAGAGAGGTGGTTAAATAGGCTGTTTAAGTGCCTCGTGCAAAAGGCAGGGAGGTAGATTTCATTTTTTAAAAATTACAGTACAGCTTATTATAAGATAGCAATCATTTTTTAATTAAGGCTTATTATAAGATGAAATATAAATACAAACCAAAATTGAGAAAGAAATAAGAGGGAAGGAGAAAGAAAGAAAGAAAGAAAGAAAGAAAGAAAGAAAGAAAGAAAGAAAGAAAGAAAGAAAGAAAGAAAGAAAGATGGAAAGATAAAAAGGAAAGGGGAAAAAAGTAGCGACTTCCAACTTTTTCAGTGGCATTGAATACAAAAAAAATCACAGTCTTAATCTTTTGCCTTACTTTTTGAAACATTTCAAGCCATTTTATAACAACAAAATCAATCTAATAATTAAAACTTAAAATTAGAGTTTTATTTCCCCCCCCCCAGTTTTGAGTACAAAATCCAGATGTGGTTTCCAAATGGAAACATAGCTAGATAAATTCTTATCTCTAAACCTTCTGGACAAGTAACTTATCCAACTGTTAGGAGACCTCTAGAAAAAAGAGGCCACTTTCTCTCCGGGACTTTGATTGCACGGCTGAACTGTTTTTTACTGTTTGAAAGTTTTGCTCAACATTCACCTGGAATTTGCTTTCTGGTAACTTAAGCCTTTTTTCATTCAGTGCCCTGACAACAAGGAACAGGTCACGGCCTTAAGCTTTCCAGATGTGTAGGAGATAACAGTACTGTGACATTTAGTAAAATACGTTTCTTTCTTCTTTTGTGTTTGTTTTTTCTTCTTCTTCTTACAAATGAAGCCCTATGCAAATGATTTACCTTTTCTGGACTGAAATTCGCCAGGGCTAACAGGATAAAGAGGAAGCTCCATGAAAGGGAGAACATCAGTCCACAAGATCTTCTTACGGAACAGAAGAGCGAGAGGAATTCAGCTTTATCCAGAATCAACCTGTTCTCCACGGGCCCAAATTTCTTCCACTTTGTAAAGTTTTTTTTCCAACTCTGCACCATGGCCCTGAGTCCAAATGAGGAAAGGAAAATGTATTTTTTTGGGTGACCAGAAGAGGGCTCAATTTCTGGTGACCTATCCTGGCCATTAACTGCATGTAGTCCTCAACTTACAACAGTTCATTTCGTGACCGTTCAAATGGCACTGAAAAATGTGGCTTTGTGACCATTTTTCACAGTTACAACCTTTGTAGCATCCCCACGATCACGTGATCAGAATTCAGACGCTGGGCAACTGACTCAGAATAACGACGGTTGCCGTGTCCCAGGGTCATGTGATCCCCTTTTGCAACCTTCTGACAAGCAAAGTCAATGGGGGAAGCCAGATTCACTTAACAACCGGGCTACTAACGGTAGTGATTCTTCCTCCAGAAGCGGTGAATGCTCCAACAATGGAAGTTTTTAAGAGACTGGATAGCTATTTGTCTGAAAGGGTATAGGGCAGTGATGGCGAACCTTTTAGAGACCGAGTGCCCAAACTGCAACCCAAAACCCACTTATTTATCGCCGGGTGCCAGGTGGGCGTGGCCCACTGGGTGGGCGTGGCTGTGGTGGTCATGGCAGACTGGGTGGGTGTGGCCAAGGTGGGTGTGATCACCTCAATGTTGCTCATGGGGAGGGACACCCGTGGGGGCCGGGCAGGGTTGGGGGTGATCCAGGGGGGTCTCTGGCAGATGGGGCCATGGGCAGGAGACTCGTCCTGTGGGGTGAGGTGAGGCCAGGCAGGGCGGGGGTGCCATTGTCACAGGGCAAGGTGAGGCAGGGGCCGGGACGGCTGCTGCCTGACATCATCGGCCCCTGTACACAGAGGCCAGCGAGTGCATGGGTGCTGGGATGCATCCGGCCACGTAGGACCTCGGCGAGTTAGCGGGTGGCTGCTTGAAGAAGGACGGTTGCCGGGGCATGGCGCATGTACCCACAGAGAGGGCTCTGATTGCCACCTCTGGCACGCGTGCCGTAGGTTCGCCACCACTGTTTTAGAGAGATCAAAGATAAATATGGAAAAAATACAGAAAACAGAATATGTAAAAAAGGGGGGAAAAGAGGAAAAAATGAATTTGGGAGGTTTTTAAGAGGGAATTTCCTTCTAATCTTAGTGCCAGGACAAGTTTTCACCAAGGTAGTTGAAACAGCCATTTAAGACTTCTACTTTTGACATGAAATTTGCAATCAATGGAAACCTTTCCAAGGGGACATTGTTAGCCTTTTGAGGTAGATGAGACAGGAAGCACAAATCATGAGACTAAGGCTGCCTTTATTATGAGTTTACAGTAGCAGAATCTTCCGTGTTTGAAAAACACTTTCCCCTCCTTTACTTTTACTTTCCAAAAAAACCAGGGAGGGCTCCTTCTGAGGTGCTTCCCACTTCCTTTTTCCTTTTGTGGGCTGAGACACCTTTTCCACGAGGACTGACTACTAGACTATGCCTTTTTTTCCCTCCCAAGGTTATTTGCACAGACCATTACAGGCACGATACGGTATTAAAGTTTTATGCCTTTTAGAAGCCTCCCTGCCATATTTTGTATCAATATAAGTTTCAGGATATCCTTCTAGGGTAGCCCCCCCCCCCAAGACCACTCTGCAGTAGTCTAATCACAGAGTAAGCAGGCATGGTTCCTTGTTGCAAATCCGTTGAATAATAGAGGACTTGGCAGTTCAGTTAGATCCAGTCATTATTTCTAACAGAGAACAAAATCTCAGAAGGAATGCTTCAGATAAATAAATGAAAACCTGTTCCTCATTAATTTCCTTATTTACTAGCAATTCGTAATTTGCTAAGTGGGTAATTGCCTCCCTGCATACCCACACATATGCATATTTGTTTCACTTGACAAAACGAGGGAGCAGTTTCACTTGCCATAATTTTCACTTCCACGGTAAACAGGATGGGTGGTTAGAGTTATTCCAAATGTCTATGTGTTTTAAGGTATTTACGTATTTTAAACATCTCTAATTCATTCCTTAGGCAAAAATGTTCCGAGAGCAACATAGCTGATCTTCAAAAAAAAAAAAAAAGACAGAATGCACCTACAGGATTATACTCTTAAGAAACTTTTTAAAAGAAAAAAAACCCCAAGAAGATGGAAGAGGAAAACAAATCAGTTACGTAAACGTTTTTAAGAAATGAGAAGTCTGGTGGCCACTTCAAGACAACAGAGAAGAGGGTCTGGAGCCCAGACCAAGAAAATACCTTGAGGAAACATCTCACACAAGCCCCTTCTTTATATAATATGATATAAAGGAATGAGGAAGCACAGTGAGACTTGCAAGAGTCTGTTACTATAGTTTTGCAATAAAAACAGTCCTGACCTGGCTTAAAAATTGGCCCCTACCTGGGAAAAAAATGGCTTTAGAAAAGACATTATAAAACAGTGTTTTCAAAGTTGGCACCTTTAAGGGGAGTACTTCAAGTCCCAGAATTCCCTAAGCTCCACATGCTGGCTGAGGAATTCTGGGAGTTGAAGTCCACCCGTCTTAAAGCATGCTGGCTAAGGAATTCTGGGAGTTGAAGTCCACCAGTGGTGGGATTCAGCCGGTTCACACCACTTCGGCAGAACCGGTAGCTAATTTGTTGTTGCCCAGGCCCAGAATGGACTTCCGGAAGCCACATCCACACAGAGAACCGATTCTTCACCTATTTGAATCCCACCACTCCTTCCTTCCTTCCTTCCTTCCTTCCTTCCTTCCTGTGGTGGGATTCAGCCAGTTCGCACCACTTTGGCAGAACCGGTAGTTAATTTTTTGTTGCCCAGGCCCAGAATGGACTTCCGGAAGCGGCATCCACACAGAGAACCGGTTCTTCACCTGTTTGAATCCCACCCCTGAAGTCCACCCATCTTAAAGGTGCCAGGTGTGAAAAGCAGTGCTCTAAAAGTACTGAACAGAGAGGAGTTGGGTCCTTCTGGAGGCCTCTGAGATAGGCAAGGGGTACGACTCCCAATGAATCGAAATTGAAAAAAATATCCAACCCTCAAGAGAAAATTTGCCCCAGATAATGCTTCATCTAGCCCACAAAACCAGCCCGCCTGTCTTCCTCCAGACAGGCCCGTGTTTTTCTGGAGTATGCAAAGATGGCACAGCAGGCATAACGTTGGCGAAATTCCTCGCCACTATCGCAAAAAGCGGAAGGATTACCTAATGCCTAGCAGCCAAGCCCTGGAGAGGGACAGTGTCTTTTTTCCAGAAGCATTTCCTAATTATGCCCTGACTCGGTTAGGCAGAAGGGAGGCTACCATCATCTTATGGAGGTGTGTGTAGGTGGCCCACAGGAGATGGATAGCATCTCAGCTACAGGAGTGCGATAAGGCAGCGCCTCTTTTGCTCTTATCACCTCCTTTTGCTTGCTGCCATAGATTGTTTTGACAACAGCTGACTGTTCGGGAGATTCACCCAGGGGCTGGGAGGAGGGGGTGCTGTTAATTGCATTTGTTATCGCATTGGGTGAAACTGGCAACATCTGCATAAAGCCAGGATTACTGCAGGTTTTTGCATAAGGTGGGAAGTGAGGTTTGCAACATCCAAATCTGGTTTCTGCTAGCAACTGCACCTTCTTGGCTGGAGATAAATCTGCCTGCTCTACCACCCTCTGGAACAGGAGTTGTTGTTAGTTGCGAAGTCGTGTCCGACTCATAGCGACTCCATGGACAACGTTCCTCCAGGCCTTCCTGTCCTCTACCATCTTCTGGAGTCCATTTAAGCTCACGCCTACTGCTTCAGGGACTCCGTCCAGCCACCTCATTCTCTGTCATCCCCTTCTTCTATTGCCCTCCATCTTTCCCAGCATTAGGCTCTTCTCCAGTGAGTCCTTCCTTCTCATTAGGTGGCCAAAGTACTTGAGTTTCAACTTCAGGATCTGGCCTTCTAAAGTGCAGTCAGGGTTGATCTCCTCTAGGACTGACCGGTTGGATCGCCTTGCAGTCCAGGGGACTTGCAGGAGTCTTCTCCAGCACCGTAGTTCAAAGGCCTCAATTCTTTGGCGCTCAGCCTTTCTTATGATCCATAAGGAGTAGGGCATTTATATTCCTGACCTGTGAAACACATTATGGCAGGGGTCCCCAATCCCTGGGCTGCAGAGCAGTACCCGTTAGAAACCATGCCAAGTAAGCGAGTGAAGCTATATCTGTGCATGTGCCAGATTTAGGTAGCATGCCAAACCATGCTCCCTCATCCGTGGATTTTTTTTTCCCCAGAGAGCCACCCTTGGTGCCCAAAAGGTTGGGAGCCACTGTGTTATGGGATCCCTGGTAGACAGTCTTGAGGCCGGGTAGGAGGATGTCAAGAGGCTGCTGAGTTTTGGCAGTCAAGAATTGGAGAAACCACCAAAGGAGGATTGAGGAAATCACTAGGCCTCAGAGACTCAGGATGCTTACCCCAATGAGATATCACGTCTGTATTCCCAGAACTTGCAAAACTGAGTTACAAATTTAGCCAGGGTTTATTTGTTTGGTTGAAATTGATATGCTAATTTTTGTTCAGGAGCTCAAGCTGACATACATGTGGTCCTCGACCTACAGCCATTTGCTTAGAGACTTTTGAAGTTACAACGGCACTGAAAAAGTGATTGATGGCTGGTTCTTGTACTTAATACCTTCGCAGCATCCCCATAGTCATGTGATCAGAATTTGGACACTTGGCAACGGGCATGTATTTATGACGGTTGCAGCATCCTGGGGTCATGTGATCACCTTTTGTGACCTTCCTAGCCAATTATCAATGAGCAAAGTCAATGGGGAGGAAGCGGGATTTATATAACAACTGCATTATACACTTAACAACTGCAGTAGCTTGGTTAACAGGCAAAACTGGTCCAGAATGCGGCCGCGCGGGCGGTGTTGGGAGGGACTCGTCGCTCCCATGTAACACCGCTGCTGCGCGAGCTGCACTGGTTGCCGGTGGCCTTCCGGGTGCGCTTCAAGGTGTTGGTCATCATCTTCAAAGCGCTCCATGGCATCGGACCTGGATATCTCCGAGACCGCCTTCTGCCGCAGATTACCTCCCANAATAAATTAAATAAATAAATAAATAAATAAATAAAAAGGTCGTAAAATCAGGCACAACTCACTTAGCAAGGGAAATGCTGATCCCAGTTGTGGTTGTACGTTGAGGACTACCTATGAACAGTATTCTCTCCTCCAGTTTTTCCACCGGCAACAAGCCTATGAGGTAGGCTAAGCTGAGAGAATGGTACTGGGCAAATGTCACCCAGTGGGTTTCTACAGCTGAGAAGGATTAGGATCTTTGAAATTAGGAAGTGAATTTCTAATGAAATCAGCCTGCCTGTCCATACAGGTAGTCCTCAACTTACGACCACAACTGAGCCCACGATTTCTGTTCCTAAGTGGGACAATTCTTAAGTGAGTTTTGCTCCATTTTATGACCTTTCTTGCCACAGTTCAGTGAATCACTGGAGTGGTTCATTTATTAACACAATTGTTAAGTGAATCTGATTTTCCCATTGCTTGGGAAATGACACTGCGACTGTCATAAATATGAGCCAGTTGCCAAGCATCTGCATTTTGATCACGTGGCCCTGGGGATGCTGCAACGGTCATAAGTGTGAAAAACAGTCACAAGTCACTTTTCCCAGTGCCTTTGTAAATTTGAGCGGTCACTAAACAAACTGTTGTGACTTGAGGACTACCTGCGCACATCTCTATTTATTGGCAAGATATGACCACAGCCGATGAAAGGAGAGTTTGGACAGAACAGAAATAGATTTCAAAAAAATCTCTGCTATGGCAAAGGTGGAGAAAAAGAAAATTCTCTTCCTCTTTCGTAATACTCGAATGCAAGGAACGTCGTCCGATGGTGGGAAGATCTAGAAGATTACAAGAAGCCAGGCTACACACACACACACACATACACACACACACACACACACACTCTCATTTGTGTCCTCAGGAGGGTTGTGATGGGAAGTGTCAAGCAAGCCACTCAGCTGATGAGCACAACCAGGCAAAAGTTCCTTTATCAGGGGTGGGGAACTATGGCCCTTTTATGACTTGTGGACTTCAACTGCTGAAAATGTTGAGCCAGCATGGCCGGCTCAGGAATTCTGGGAGTTGAAGTCCCCAAGTCATGAAGGGCCCATAGTTTCCCCATGCCGGCTCAGGAATTCTGGGAGTTGAAGTCCCCAAGTCATGAAGGGCCCATAGTTTCCCCATGCCGGCTCAGGAATTCTGGGAGTTGAAGTCCCCAAGTCATGAAGGGCCCATAGTTTCCCCATGCCGGCTCAGGAATTCTGGGAGTTGAAGTCCCCAAGTCATGAAGGGCCCATAGTTCCCCCATTCTGGCTCAGGAATTCTGGGAGTTGAAGTCCCCAAGTCATGAAGGGCCCATAGTTCCCCCATGCCGGCTCAGGAATTCTGGGAGTTGAAGTCCCCAAGTCATGAAGGGCCCATAGTTCCCCCATGCCGGCTCAGGAATTCTGGGAGTTGAAGTCCCCAAGTCATGAAGGGCCCATAGTTCCCCCATGCTGGCTCAGGAATTCTGGGAGTTGAAGTCCACGAGTCATGAAGGGCCCATAGTTCCCCCATGCTGGCTCAGGAATTCTGGAAGTTGAAGTCCCCAAGTCATGAAGGGGGCCATAGTTTCCCCCACCTCTGCTTTAGATGCTGAACATATTTGGATGTGTGTCACGAGGCCAAGTCAGGCTTGTTTTTCGGAAGCAGCCTCTGTTTTTATCAGAGGACGCTGCATTCTCCAGCTATGCACGCTTCCAAGGCGGAAGCAGATCATGTGTTTAACTAGCCTGCAGGCTGAAGAGGCCCATCCCTCTGAGCATGGAACAAGGTTGCCGGGATAACACAGGCGTTGTTGCGATTTTTCTCTTGAGCAACTGAGTGTCCTGACCCATGGGAGCAGATGCTGTAATTACCAAAGGTTCCTAATTACTACTAACATCTCCACAACTAACTGTGCAGCTCTTCCTCCGGCCTTTTCTGAAGGCTCTGCTGTAACGAGTGGTTAATTAAAACTGTGCTTCTTTGGGTTGTCGTGAGAAGGCCAGTGGGGCTATTGCGTGGAAAATGCCCCAGCGGAAGCAAAGCAAGGGTGGAAAGGACACCATTAACAGAGACATAGAAATCAGACAGTTGGACTCGGCTGTTGGGTTTGATCAGGTGAAATACAATCTTGATCTGAAAAACAGTCCCTGGGCTTGCAGGGAAATGCTAGGAAGATGTAGAAGAATTCTTGGCATCTTCCTGCCACTTCCCCCCCTCATTGGTTTATTAAAAACTGGTGAAAAAAGAAAGAAAGGGAGAAGTGTTGCAAAGATTTCTTCATCATCCTAGTGTTTTCCTGCAGCTTTTTTTCTTTTTGTGCAAGGTACAGTACAAGTAGAAACAAAATTGAGAAAGTTAAAGAGAAAAGAAGTGCAGGAAAAGTAAAAACAAAGGAAGAACAAAGAACGAAATGAAGGAAGAACAAACTTTTTTTCAGTGCAATAGGATACGAAAAGAAAGTTACAGCCTCAACCTACTTTGCCTTTTGTAAATATTTCAAGCCATTTCTGTAACAATAAAGTCATCCTAGTTGTCAACACATAAAATCAAAGTTTCATTTTTTTTCCAGTTTCGAGTACAAAGCCCAGAATGGTATCCATATGAAAACAAAATTAGATATTTTTCTCTCTTTAATTTGTTATTAGTTGCGAAGTCATGTCCGACCCACCGCGACCCCATGGACAACGTTCCTCCAGGCCTTCCTGTCCTCTACCATCTTCTGGAGTCCATTGAAACTCACGCCTCCTGCTTCAGTGACTCCATCCAGCCACCTCCTTCTCTGTCGTCCTCTTCTTCTATTGCCCTCAATCTTTCCCAGCATCAGGCTCTTCTCCAGTGAGTCCTTCCTTCTCATTAGGTGGCCAGAGGACTTGAGGTTCAACTTCAGGATCTGGCCTTCTAAGGAGCATTCAGGGTTGATCTCCTCTAGGACTGACCGGTTTGATCGCCTTGCAGTCCAGGAGACTCGCAGGAGTCTTCTCCAGCACCATAGTTCAAAGGCCTCAATTCTTTGGCACTCAGCCTTTCTTATGGTCCAACTTTCACAGCCATACATTGCAACTGAGAAAACCATGGCCTTGACTATACGCACTTTTGTTGACAGGGTGATGTCTCTGCTTTTTAGTGTGCTGTCTAGATTTGCCATAGCTTTCCTCCCCAGGAGCAAGCGTCTTTTAATTTCTTGGGTGCAGTCCCCATCTGCGGTGATCTTGGAGCCCAGGAAGATAAAGTCTGTCACTATCTCTTTAATTAGAACATTCAATTTTATGATCTCCATCAGTTCCATCGTCTTCACTGTCCATTGTTCCAGCTCTCCTGCAGTGATGGGCGCTTAGGCAGTGGATGGAGCTGATCGGGAAAGGAGAGAGGATTTGGCCAGAGAAGATGGAGCAGAAGACACACCAGGGGGCTGGAAATGAATGGTGTGCTTAAAAGAAAAAAGAAAAAAAAAAGCTATACACACAGAGACGTTTTTAAAAGATTTTTTTTAATCCCACCTTTATTACTTTTAAAAATAATTCAAGGTGGTGGACATACCTCATATGCTTTCCTCCTCCTATTTTCCTCAGTACAACAGCCTTGTGAGGTGGTTTGGGCAGAGAGAGAGAGTGACTGGCCCAAAGCCATCAAACTGGCTTTCATATCTTAGGCAGAACTAGAACTCACACATACATATAAGAATTGCAGTGATTCGCTTAAAAACCAATGGAAATTCTGGTCCCAATTGTGGCCATAAATTGAGGACTACCTATATTTGAAACACGTGCATTTTCCCATACATACAGAGTACAGCTAAAAGACAGGCACCGCCATTGGGGTGGCCCTCTCCCTTTTGTATATTTTATTGTATTGAAATAAACGGTTGTATTCATACAACCCAATCTGGTAAAGTCTAGCAAATGCATCATATACTAAGCTTGGTTAATATTCACCTTGCTTTTGTGTGTGTGGGGTGTATGTGTGTGTGTGATCTGACTAGTGACTTGACAATTGGCTATGGCTCAATTTGTCTGATTAGATTGGGGTTCACATTTGTGGGAAGTTGTTACACAAGCACTAGTCTCCCAATCCCAAGAATCGCCTGTGGCAAAGCTCCATTTTAGGTCTGATGGATAAAACCTAGTCCCCCCCCCCCCAGTAACCTTTTTAAGTCAGATATTCCAGCCGCCCATCCGATGCACGCTCACAAAAGTTAATCCCAAACTTCAGCCTATGTGCTCAGCAAAGGTGGGACACCCCAGATGATGCTGGCTTTGTTTATTTACATTACCTTCTTAACAATGACTAAAAAGCAGAGACATCACCCTGCCAACAAAAGTGCGTATAGTCAAGGCCATGATTTTCTCAGTTGCAATGTATGGATGTGAAAGTTGGACCATAAGAAAGGCTGAGCGACAAAGAATTGAGGCCTTTGAACTATGGTGCTGGAGAAGACTCCTGTGAGTCTCTTGGACTGTAAAGCGTTCAAACCGGTCAGTCCTAGAAGCGATCAACCCCGACTGCTCTTTAGAAGGCCAGATCCTGAAGTTGAAACTCAAGTACTTTGGCCACCTAATGAGAAGGAAGGACTCACTGGAGAAGAGCCTAATGCTGGGAAAGATGGAGGGCAATAGAAGAAGGGGAACAACAGAGAATGAAGTGGCTGGATGGAGTCACTGAAGCTGTAGGCGTGAGCTTAAATGGACTCTAGATTCTAGAAGATGGTAGAGGACAGGAAGACCTGGAGGAACGTTGTCCATGGGGTCGCGATGGGTCGGACACAACTAACAACAAGATTTACTGGAGTTTAGATCCTACCTTTGGTTAGAACGGATCCCAAGTCAACCAGCAATTCTGCAAGATAAGCTCTTGGAGTTACTTCGTGACAATGTAGAAACGTAAATAAATAAAACAATAATCAAATAAAATAATAGATAAAGCTCAGAAAGGTTGCATGCCAAAATGACTAGACACAAAGACAGTTTCCCCCCCCCCCATGCCATCACTTTGTTAAACACCTAATTCCCACAGCACTGTCTTATTAACAAAGATATTTACTTTGTAGGGCTGTATTGCTATTATATACTTTGTAGGGCTGTATTGCTATTATCCTCCTATTATCCTCCTATTATCCTCCTCATCTTTCTCATCTTCTCATTTCTCCTCTTTCTCATCCTCTCCTCTTTCCTACTACCTTTATCACTTTTTGTTTGTATCTTAACAATTTACGATCTATGACTTTCCACTTTGTTGTTTGTATCTACATTGAGACCTTACGGTCCGGAGACAAATTCCTTGTGTGTCCAATCACCCTTGGCCGATAAAGAATATTCTAAATATTCTAAAAGTCACCTCGCAGTGTGAAATGAGCAGCCTATCTATTGGATAACTAAATAAATAAAGTGGCTGCGAAACCAGGCACCGATTTTTGCCAGCACTGTTTTTTTTTCTTCTAATCATACTACATTTTGCAGACTCCCTGGGAAGAATCACACTCTGATCAGAGATTGATTAGATGATGTTGCTTCAATGATGTTGAATGAGAATTTTAAGGCAAATGCAGGGAGGAATTTTGCTTCTGCCTTGCCCGAAGACCGTAATCTCCCTTCCTTGCCGTCTTAAACCCTCCTCTGGACCACGGTGCCCCACCTAAATCCAGGTCCCTCCCATTTCCCTTTCCTTGCTCTCTGACAGTTGACAGCAATAATTTTTAATGACAGATACTGAATTCACCTTAGGCGAAAGACTACCCTGATGAAAGTTTCCTGTGGGAAAAAGACTTTTTTAAAAGCACTTAGAGATATTTTTTTTCCCCATCCCCTTTTAGTTTCTGTCTTTAGGGCCTGATCTTAGAGGCCCAGCCATACCTCAACTCTCAGACAGAGAAAAAAAAAAACACAACCCAGTTTTTGCCTGGAAGCTAGAAGTGCAAGGAATATGCATTCTGTCTAATTGCTCCCCGTTCTTAAAAAATGATAGGTTTGCCAGCCAAATAACACCGAAATAAGGAATGTAATGTAAGATTTTCATGTGGCGTTTTCAGCGGTTTATTAGAATATACTGTCATGGTTACATTTTGAGGCACCTTGATCGATCTTAAGAGTTTTTTAGATTTTGTATTTCAGTATCAGTTGCTTAATGCTTGTATTATTATTATTATTTGTTGCAGTCAGCCAAATGTTCAGGCTGGATTTGGCATTTTAATGCACCATCTCAAATACCTGGGATAGGCAGATGTGGATGTTTGATGGTGTTAAAGGTATACTATTATTTTTGTTGTTGTTATTATCGTTATTTGGTGTTTTTGTTGTAGGCTACCCCACATCACACTTAGGCAGCTTTATGAACAATGAAATAAATAAGTCATTAAGTAGAAATAAATTTATATGTAGAGTTTAGATTAAGGAGATCAAAATCAGCCTCATTAACTTAAGTAAATCACAATTTCAGATTTATCGGGTGTGCACAAGTTGCCGAAATGAGATTGGGCCACTTGTGATACAGTATATAGTAGGAACCTAATTATTGGCTTAGTGCAGGGGTAGGCAACCTTGGCTCTTTTATGATTCATGGACTTCAACTCCAGAATTCCTGAGCAGCATGGCTGGCTCAGGAATTCTGGGAATTGAAGTCTACAAGTCATAAAAAAGCCAAGGTTGCCTACCCCTGGCTTAGTGTGTCTTCTGCTAAACCAGGTTCAGTGTAAAATTTGATTCAGCGGAAGTGCTTTGGAATGTGTAGAAGCACAAATGTAGTCCTTGTCCACTATTCCTGAAAGCAGCCGGGTCTTCTTACAGGATCACAGGAACTGACATAGTTGCTTTAATGAGTTGCTGACAAACAGTGTTTATATTCCTACCTGCTCCAAAGCACTTTCTCTGAATCAAATTCAAAGCATTGCACAAGCCTAGTGGGGACCTTATTTCCATTTTACTAATTGTAGTGGCATTTCTGGGGCAGCCAACTGCAGTCCTTATTAATTTTTTTTAAAAGCCCCTACATTTTGTCTTCTGTGAGGATGGGAGGCAAGCCAAGGGCAGAGCCCATTTAAAACAAAACAACAACCTGCCTATGATTTGTAGGAGTTTGTATCAGAATGTGAATAATTCAACCTGCATAAGTCCTTGTTAAAATTCAGAGAGGCCTGGAGGAAGAGTATTAATTTAGATGCTCACCCACACAGTTTCTTCCTACAGCACCCAGTATTCAAGTAATTTATTTTCTTCATTGTCGTTAATCTGTTGAACAATAGACCAATCAACAGCAGCGTGTGGGGAAATCTAAAACCCGAAACCTTGTGTCGTATTACCTTTTAGCTGATCAGTTGTCATGTTTGGAATGAAAAATATGGACCTAATCATTTCCAGGATTCTGAATTCTGGCTTAGACAAGGGTCTCCGCCTGTGGGAGTCTCAGAGCAATTGCCCTGGGCCAGGGGTAGGCAACCTTGGCTCTTTTATGACTCGTGGACTTCAACTCCCAGAATTCCTGAGCCAACATGGCTCAGCATGGAAACCTCTCCCTTTCCCCTCAGCATGGCTGGCTCAGGAATTCTGGGAATTGAAGTCTACAAGTCATAAAAAAGCCAAGGTTGCCTACCTCTGCCCTGGGCAAATGTCCCTGGACTTATAAAATCTTTTGAGAACAACAATCAACAGAGATGATTAGGTGATTGGAGGCTAAAGCATATGAGGAACGGCTGCTGGAATTGGGTATGTCTAGTTTAATGAAGAGAAGGACGAGGGGGGACATGATAGCAGTCTTCCAGTATCTCAGGGGCTGCCCCAAAGAAGAGGGAGTCAAGCTATTCTCCAAAGCGCCTGAAGGCAGGACAAGAAGCAACGGATGGAAACTAATCAAAGAGAGAAGCAACCTAGAACTAAGGAGAAACTTCCTGACAGTTAGAACAATTAACCAATGGAACAACCTGCCTCCAGAAGTGGTGAATGCTCCAACACTGGACGTTTTTAAGAAGAGACTGGACAGCCATTTGTCCGAGATGGTATAGGGTTTCCTGCCTGAGCAGGGGGTTGAAGTAGATGACCTTCAAGGTCCCTTCCAACTTTACTATTAATAATAATAATAATAATAATAATAATAATAATAATAATAATAATAATAATAATAATAAAAAAAGATAACAATTTCTTAACGACACAGTTTGAAAGTTGATCATCTGCCTGGAGCAGACTGGGAAAGCGAGACCCAAAATTCTCCACCCTAATTAGATGATTCCAGAGTCAGAGTTTGTATTGGTTCTGTTAAATTTAAGAACAATAAATTGTTTTAACACAGAAGTTAAAGGATACTAGGTGGAGTGCTTTCTTTGCTTCTAAAATGCCCAGGTTCCATCCGATCGACATTCCGTTCAATAAATAAGATATTTTGCAAAAAGGCAGCAGCTTCGCTGTTCTTCTTCCCCCTATGTTGATCCTTATTGGATTTCTAGGAATCACAGCCTGGCAAAAGGGAGGGTGCCAGATTGGAAAAGGTTAACTTCATTCACCCTGTTTCTTCAACATGTATTATTCGCCTGAGTATTCATAGGGCTTATATCAACATGGTTCACTTTTGATTCTGTAAAGTTGGTTCAGCATGAAAGAAAGCTTCTGTCATCTTTGAAGAAAATCCCATTACACTCCTTTTTTCGGTATTCCAGATGTCGGTAGACGGATAGCCTAAAGCTTAGATTTAGGTTAACATCGTGAGACAATTCAAAGGATCTAATCAGCCTTTTATTCTGCTCTGCTTGAAAACACTGACATCATTAAATGAATTAAAGAGGGTTTGCTTGTTTTTTTTGGTGAGGGTGGAAGAAAAAAATAGGGATATATTTTAGATGACGCACAAATGGGGCACGGGAGATGTCAGGTAAGGGGCTACATATGAATTTAATGGATTATTATTCATATTATGTGTTGCTTTATCAGATTGTCATATGCCACCCAGAGCTGTTGGTAAGATGGGCCCCAAAATCGGATAGCGATAGATAAATAGATAGATAGATAGATAGATAGATAGATAGATAGATATGATTGAGATATAGATACAGATATTAGATGAGAGAGAGAGAGAATTATTAAAATTATTGGTCACATGGTCAGACAGATATTTAAACTGGATTTGGAATTTTTATTCACCCATTGAGTCTTCCCCAAGGACCTGGGATAGGCAGATGTTGCTGTTTAATAATATTAAAGGTGTTGTTGAAGGATGTGAGCAGTTCCAAGAAAGGTAGCCTTCTGCAATTGACTGATGGCAAATTTGTCAATGCTATTGGTTTTCACCCAAGGGGTCACATGGGATTTGGCATTTATATCCAGCTATCAGGTCCTTGACAAGGACCTGGGACAAGCAGATGTTTGCTGGGGTTAAAGACATTGTTGCAGGATGTCAGCTGCTCCAAGTAAAGCTGCCTTTTGGAATTGACAGCTCAGGATTTTATCATTGCTGATGGTGTTCAAGTGGTGCTCCAGATGTTTTGGGATGGCATCCAAGGCGTCTTTTACTACTGGTACTATCTTTGCTTTCTTATGATTAGTAGTATATGATGCTTGGTGCCCATTTTTGTAAGCCAAGAGAGGGTGCAAATTCTTTCAAGGCAAGAGCCATACTTAACCTTTGTGTACCGAGGATCTGGACTACAAAAATTAAGTAGAACAAGAGCAGACATGTCTGCAGGGATGTTAAAGAGTCAAGATGGCAGCCATAACTAATCAAAACTCCACCCCTTTTGACATGCATTGTGCATAAAAAAGGAGCAAGGCTTCAATGGTGTGGTTGCGGCTTCCATCTTAACTTCTTGAACCACTCCCGGTGGACAGCCCTAGATAAAACCTCAGTCTAAATTTAATTTTATTTGCACTGAATAGAAATTAATGCCTTAATTAATTAAGGCCATGGTTTTCCCAGTTGCAATGTATGGCTGCAAACGTTGGACCATAAGAAAGGCTGAGCGCCAAAGAATTGAGGCCTTTGAACGATGGTGCTGGAGAAGACTCCTGTGAGTCCCCTGGACTGCAAGGTGATCCAACCAGTCAGTCCTAGAGGAGATCAACCCCGACTGCTCTTTAGAAGGCCAGATCCTGAAGTTGAAACTCAAGTACTTTGGCCACCTAATGAGAAGGAAGGACTCACTGGAGAAGAGCCTAATGCTGGGAAAGATGGAGGGCAAGAGAAGAAGGGGACTATAGAGAATGAGATGGCTGGATGGAGTCACTGAAGCAGTAGGCGTGAACTTAAATGGACTTCAGAAGATGGTAGAGGACAGGAAGACCTGGAGGAACGTTGTCTGTGGGGTCTGGGAGTTGAAGTCCACAAGTCATAAAAGGGCCAAGTTTAAAGACCCCTGATTTAAGGCAACATAAAAAGAGGCTAACAGAAGATAAAGTGGCTTGATATTATTACAGATGACACCAATGTGAGCTTATAAGAACTCAAAGAGGCAACGATTGATTTTTTGGTTTCTCTCTATCTCTTTCTACACACACAAACACACACACACACACACACACACAAACACACACACACACACACACACAAATTACAGGTATTTCTCAACTTACCACCATTCGTTCAGGGACTGCCCTGATAAAAAGTGACTTATGACCATTTTTCATACTTATGACCATTGTAGCATCCCCATGGTCCAGTGATCAAAATTCAGATGCTTGGCAACTGACACGTATTTATGACAATTGCAGTGTCCCCGGGTCACGCTATCAACTTTTGCGACCTTGTGACAAGCAAAGTCAGTGGGGAAGCCAGATCCACTTAACAACATACGATGAATAAGCCTAACTGCAGTGACTTACTTAGCAAGTGTGGCAAGTAAGTTTGTAAAATGGGGCAAAACCCACTTAGCAGCCATCTCGCTTAGCGACAGAAATTTTGGGATCAATTGTGGTCACAAGATGAAAACAATCCTGGCCAAAAAAAAAAAGCTCACCATTAGCTCCGAAAGGTTCAGAGAAGACTAAGTCCCTGAACGACAACACCTAGTGAGTGAATAATTGTTGACATGAGCATTACAGTTTGACGGGTGACTTTCAGAGCAGCTTTGAGACTCACAACAAAAATATTTGCAGCGTGCCCCAGGCGGTGTGCTACTGTTGTTGGTAAATTTATTTATTTATTGCATTCATATTCAAGCAGGAGGAGGTCCACTTCCTGGAGGTTTACAACATTACAACACAACATAGCAAAGCAATATTATAATGTAACCAGCTGTGAAAAAGATGGCAAAGGAGATAAAATGGGAGATAAATTAATTTAACCATTTGAAAAGTAAGCACCTACAAACCATCTCAGAACATGAATTTTTGGATCCCCAAAGAGGCCGCTGCCTAAATCCTAAGTTTGGTGCTCTCCATATCTGTCAGGCTACATAATCCCCAGCATCGGGATTCAAATGCCTGCAAGATGGGGAACCAAGACATCTGAATGGCATTGCTTGAGGAAAGCCTTGATTAGGTTTATCATGCTTGGGATCTGCCTTTGATGATAAGGTGAAACATTATTCATTGCTTACATTGATCTCCATATATTTGCATAATGAGCTGCTAATTGATTTGATATTGAAGATAAGAAGGATGATACACTGTGTAGTTCATTGTTTCTCCCCACATTAAGCCAGGCTTGATGTTGAGTAAGCGTTCCTCGGAGTAGAGCTGAAGGTAGAATTCCCACTTTGCATTTGGGTAAATTTCCAAAGGTGACACAACAGACACAAACTGTTCTAACTAAGCTTTGATTCACAAAAGAAAACTGTGCTAATCTCTGCTCAAAACTTGCAAAAGATGTTTCTGGTTTTGTATCTTGTTCTTACTGGGCTTCAAAATTGTTCAAGGTACTTACAAGTATTGAGCTGGTTTGATTATTGACAGTGACAAAAGAAGTTGCGGCTGTAGTTGTTTTATGTCACCAATCTTTAAGGCCCTCTGAAGCCTTCCTGGCTACTCATATCTCCCAATTTGAAAGAAAGAAAAACTCCCCCTGAAGTTGGGTATTTTTTAGATTTTTTTTAAGAAGAGGGGCTCAATCTATTCTCTAAAAGCATCTGAAGGCAGAACAAGAAACAATAGAGGGAAACTAATCTAGGAGAGAAGCAACCTAGAACTAAGGGGAAATTTCCTGACAGTGAGAACAATCAATCAGTGGAACAACCTGCCTCCAGAAGTTGTGGGTGCTCCAGCACTGGAAGTTTTAAAGAAGAAATTGGACAACTATTTGTCTGAAATGGTATAGGGTTTCCTGCTTCAGCAGGAGATTGGACTAGAAGACCTCGAAGATTCCTTCTAACTCTATTATTCTGTTATCCCACCTTTATTACTTTATAAGTAATTCAAGAGAAGACTCCTGCGAGTCCCCTGGACTGCAAGGCGATCCAACCGGTCAGTCCTAGAGGAGATCAATCCCGACTGCTCTTTAGAAGGCCAGATCCTGAAGTTGAAACTCAAGTACTTTGGCCCCCTAATGAGAAGGAAGGACTCACTGGAGAAGAGCCTGACGCTGGGAAAGATGGAGGGCAAGAGAAGAAGGGGACGACAGAGAATGAGGTGGCTGGATGGAGTCACTGAAGCAGTAAACGTGAGCTTAAATGGACTCCAGAAGATGGTAGAGGACAGGAAGGCCTGGAGGAACGTTGTCCATGGGGTCGCGATGGGTCGGAGACGACTTCGCAACTAACAACAACAAAGTAATTCAAGGCAGTGAACATCCATCATACTTCTTCCTCTCTTTTTTCCCCCACAACGACAACCGAGGGTGGTGAGTTGGGCTGAGAGAGAGAAAGAGACTGTGGTAGACAAAAGATCACAGAAGGAAAGTGAAGACTATTTATCTACCACTCAGTCTCCTAATCACCACTATGACCCAGTACTGAGAATTCTCCCAGAATTGATCTTTGAAAAACTGCAAGCAATTTTGAAAGCAAGTTCTGTTGATAAAATTCAGTGTGAACACCGAGGGAAAAACCATCTGAATACAAGTAGTCCTTGACTTATGACCCCAACTGAGCCCGAAATTTCCATTACTAAGCAAGGCAGGTGTTCAGGGAGTTGTGTCTCATTTTATGAGTTTTTTTGCTACCGTTGTTAAGCAAAACATTGCAATTGTTAAGCAGTGCATCATGCGGTCGTTAAGCAAATCTGACTTCCCCCATTGACTTTGCTTATTGGAAGCCAACTGGGAGGGTCACAAATGGTGATCTCCCCCCTCGTCCTTCTCTTCATTAAACAGGACATACCCAATTCCAGCAGCCCTTCCTTATATGTTTTAGCCTTCAGTCCCCTAATCATCTTTGTTGCTCTTCTCTGTACTCTTTCTAGAGTCTCAAGATCTTTTTCACATCGTGGTGTCCAAAACTGGATGCAGTATTCCAAGTGTGGCCTTACCAAGGCATTGTAAAGTGGTATTAACACTTCACGTGATCTTGATTCTATCCCTCTGTTAATGCAGCCCAGCACTGTGTCGGCTTTTTTGGCAGCTGCAGCACACAGCTGGCTCATCCCTCTAACAATTAGTACTATTGAGCCAGGTACCACCTATGCTATTCCTGCGGGAAGTAGTGTGCCAGTTATAAGTATCTATAAGGATAAAATAATTTCATGGTAACCTACCCTAACATATGCCTTCAAGATGACTTGAAACTACTACACAAACCATCCTCACGTGAGGAGGCTTGGTTTATAGCAGAGGTCTCCAAACCTGGCAACTTTAAGATTTGTGGATTTCAACTCCATGGCTGGCTGAGGAATTCTGGGAGTTGAAGCCCACAAGTCTTAAATTGGCCAATTATGGAGACCCCTGGTTTATACTATGGATTTTATACACAGGTTAACTTTAGCCTTGACTTACAACTACAAATTGGGGCCAGCATTTCCATTGCTAAGCAAGGTAGTTGTGAATTGAGTCATTTCCATTTTTACAATCTTTTTTTGCCACAGTTGTTTAGTAAATCACTGCACATGTTAAGTGAATCACACAGTGATTAAGCGAATTTGGCTTCTCCCATAGCTTGTTGGAAGCTGGCTGGAAAGGTTGCAAATAGCAATCACATGACCCCAGGTTGCAGCAACCAAATATATGCTGATTGCCGAGAGCCCAAGTTTTGATCATGTGACCGTGGGGATGCCGCAACTGTTGTACATGCAAGGACCAGGCATAGATGACTTTTTCCAGTGGCATTGTAACTTCGAATGGTCGCTAAATAAATGGTTGTAAGTCAAGGACTTCTTATATCTCAAAGTTAATATCCAAGGAGGAGAAAACTCAAAAGTAGTGATGGGATAGACCAGGGGTAGGCAACCTTGGCTCTTTTATGACTCGTGGACTTCAACTCCCAGAATTCCTGAGCCAGCCATACTGAGGGGAAAGAGAGAGGTTTCCAAGCTGAGCCATGCTGGCTCAGGAGTTCTGGGAGTTGAAGTCCATGAGACATAAAAGAGCCAAGGTTGCCTTCCCCTGAGATAGACATTAGCTAAATGAACTACTTTGAAGACATGATGGAACATTTGGGTAAAACTAGAACCTAAGATTATTTATGGAGATTCTCAGTCATCCAGGTCATAGTTGTCTCAAAGGTGCTTTTTCCCCCCAAAAGGCAACTTGGCTGTTTTTTTCTTGAGGAAGAAGAAGAAGTTTTGCTTCTCATCCAAGGAGCTTCATCAGTTGTGACTGGATGGTGGAGGAATGAAAGGATAGGTTCTGACAAGATGGTGGTGTGGTGGTGGAAGGATTGTATTTCTTTGCAGTCATCTGGTTGTTAGTATTCTCTCTAAGAGCTGTTGAGGCCACTTGGGGGTTTATCTGTGTCCTCAGGGTAGAACTTAAGAAGGTGCCTTCAGGGGAGATGGACCACTAGACCCAATAATGCCCACAACTAACTGGTAGGGACTCATTAAAGTTTCAAAGGACTCATTAAAGTTTCAGCCTATAGCT
Source organism: Protobothrops mucrosquamatus (assembly GCF_001527695.2). Classification (NCBI taxonomy): domain Eukaryota; kingdom Metazoa; phylum Chordata; class Lepidosauria; order Squamata; family Viperidae; genus Protobothrops; species Protobothrops mucrosquamatus. Next base: position 409,553 of record NW_015387207.1, read on the forward strand.
GTAGTTATTGCCAAACCTTGGCCTTCTGGAGGTGCTCTAGTCTGGAGCTCCACAGTCATGTGCTCTTGTGCCCACCCACACTTATTACAACGACCAAGGATGTACTTAGGGTGGCTACACTGCGGTCCAAGAGAGCTTCATTTTCCAAGCCTTTTTCATGGGTGTGTGATCTCTTGATCTTCAGGTAATCTCCGTGTTTGATCCAAATTAATTAAGTTAGTTTTTGCAATCACAGAAAAATAGCTCCTTTGTGATTTGGCAAACTCCTCTGAAGTCCGTAGGAGTTTATCTCTCTTATAACTACCCTGATAGGACAAATCAAGAAGAACATTTAGAATGATCTGGCTTGTATTGCGCCAATCCTGAGAACATGGCTGACTCCAAACCTAAAAACAAAGTGTAGATCTGGCACTGAAAGGATAATTAGGTTTTGGACAAAATCTCCTTCAGGCCAAGTTTGATTGAGCATGTAGATCTATCTCTCCACATACCTTTAGAGCTACCTGTATGCAGACACTGAGTATCTCCTTCCTTCTGTTGACTCCCCGGTCTAACCTACAGACCTGGAATTCCCTGGTCAAATCCCAGCCAAATACTAACCAGGTTTAGCCCTCTTTATCTTCGAAACTCAGCAGCCCTACCAGCTGCTGAGACATCTGACTAGCCAGTTTGAGAATGCCCCATTTCATTGGTCTTTTCTGCCAGTAACCTGTCTGTTTAATTACTCCGACTGAAGTCAGAGCACTTTGGGAAGGGTTATTTTGGGATCAATCCCAAATCAAACATGACAGGTACCCTCGACTTAAAACAGTTCATTTAGTGACCGTTCGAAATTTAAGTGAGTGATTTATGACTGTTGTTCACACTTATGACCATTGCAGCATCCCCAGAGTCACGTGATCCAAATTCAGACGCTTGGCAACTGGTTTATATTTATGACGGTCGCAGTGACCAGGGTCATGTGATCCACTTTTGCGATCTCCTGACAAGCAAAGGGAAAGACAGATTCACCTAAAAACCTTGTTACTTAATTAACAATTGGAGTGGTTCACTTAACAACTGTGGCAGGAAAGGTCGTAAAATGGGGCAAAATTCACTGAACAACGGTCTGTCTTAGCCACAGAAATTTTGGGCTCAATTGTGGTCGAGGATTACCTGTACTGAGTATTAGTAGTTGGATTTGAAAAAAAAACCCAAGGTCCCTTTCCAAAATCTGTTATTCTATTACTCTGTTATTCCTTTGAACAAAAAGAGGATAGAGATAATAATAATAATAATAATAATAATAATAATAATAATAATAATAATAATAATAATAATAATAATAATAATAATAATAATAATAATAATAAAAAAAGTTGGAAGGGACCTTGGAGGTTATCAAGTCCAACCTCCTGCTCAGGCAGGAAACCCTATACCATTTCGGACAAATGGCTGTCCAGTCTCTTCTTAAAAACTTCCAGTGTTGGAGCATTCACAGCTTCTGGAGGCAGATTGTTCCACTGGTTAACTGTTCTAACTGTCAGGAAGTTTCTCCTTAGTTCTCTCCTTGATTAGTTTCCATCCGTTGCTTCTTGTCCTGCCTTCAGGCGCTTTGGAGAATAGCTTGACTCCCACTTCTTTGGGGCAGCCCCTGAGATACCGGAAGACTGCTATCATGTCCCCCCTCGTCCTTCTCTTCATTAAAATAGACATACCCAATTCCAGCAACCGTTCCTTATATGCTTTAGCCTCCAGTCTCCTGATCATCTTTGTTGCTCTTCTCTGTACTCTTTCTGGAGGCTCAACATCTTTTTTACATCGTGGTGACCAAAACTGGATGCAGTATTCCAAGTGTGGCCTTACCAAGGGATTGTAAAGTGGTATTAACACTTCACGTGATATTAATACTTCACGTGAAGTATCTAAGGTTACGGTGACATTTTCCAGAGACATCACCGAATGCCCTGCAATTATGCTTTAAGTTGGGTAACTTTCTTTGCTAATCCTCCACAGATAGCCTGGTTTATGAGTCATCGCTAAATGGTTCCTATCTTGATTGGCAGCAGGTAAGACACTTTAGCAATGAAGCCTGAACATCCATCTCCGTTGATCTGCATGTAGGCAGTGAGTGTGAGCCTGATGCCACAGATCTTATTCAGCCCTGGATTTGGGCTGTGCTCTCAAAGAGATGTTGTCGCCGGGCGAAAAGGATGAAACGCAGAAGAGATGGATGGATTGGGAAATGTTTTGTGTTAGTGCCAGCGGAATGTTGCCTGCCGCCCACCTGGAAAAGGGATGGAAAATAAATGAATTTGGACAGTGTAACTCTAAGGAGCAAAGAAGTATTTTTTAAAAAAATCTTTGTAAATCTGGTGGTGGTATGTGTGGGGGGGGAGAGGGGGGAACTGGGAATCAGACTAGAAAGTAGAGTAGGATTGCAGAAAAAGAAGAGGAAGAAAGAGGGAGACCTTCCCCTGACCCACTAACTTACTAACAGGCTAGGGCAGGGGTCTTCAAACTCGGCCCTTTTATGACTTGTGGACTTCAACTCCCAGAATTCCTCAGCCAGGAATTCTGGGAGTTGAAGTCCACAAGTCATAAAAGGGCCAAGTTTGAAGACCCTCTGGGCTAGGGTGAATAAGAAATTCCACCAAAATTTTAAAAAGAAGAGGGAGACTTTCCTAATTGAATCACGAATGCACATGAATTCTAGGTACTCACTTTCTAAATTATACAATTTGGTTTGCTTTATATATATATATATATATTTAAAAAGAAGCATGCAAACGCATTAATCATCTAACTGCAAATGCCAAACAAAATGGATATGCTAGACAAGCTATGCTTTTTGCCTTTAGGAAAAGTACTTGCTAAAAAAACAAAAAATTGCCCTGAAAATTTAGGAAAAGCCTGGGCTAAAATACGTAGGAATGTGCATGTCACCTTTCCTAAATTTTGTGGCCAAATGAACTTGTAATAGTTAAATAGGAATATCTATGGAGTCAAAATGTGAGCATTATCTGTCTCTATAGGCTGAAACAAAAAGGAAAAGTCATCAGGCTGCAGGTGTGTATATAAATATTTTCCTGTTGCCTGGGCTTTTATTCTGCATATTCCATGTATTTTTACACCACTTTTAATGTCGATGTTTTTAACCTTCATTTTAGACTGTTGTAAATGACTGTGGGAAGACTGTTTGAAAAAGCTGCATGCAAAGTGTGAAAAGAAAATAATAAAATAATCCTTGTGAAGATGCCTAGGGTAGAAAAAATAATAATGGAAGGGACCTTGGAGGTCTTCTAGTCCAATCCTCTGCCCATGGCAGGAGATCCTATAGTACCATTCCGTAGAAATGGCAGTCCTGTTTCTTCTTGAAAACCTCCAGTGATTTTCAAAATTAGATGGTCAATGACAAGTGACAAGCTCATGCTTTTATAACTTGACTTTTATTTCTTTTGATACTTTTTGCTTGCAATATTTATAGATTGCCCATGGTCCAGTTTGATTCCAGGATGGATTATAAAATCTCAAGGAACAGGATCTCCCCGTAATAAAACAATGTATTTTACAAGATCAGGTTTGTGGCCCCATGAAGCGTTTGGTCTCACTTCCAAAACCTGCCCAAGCCGTCCGTTTGGGTTGTGGGGAAAAAAAATCTCCCTTGCCGTTGTTCCCAAAGGTTTTCTTCAGGTGCAGAAGAGGCTTCTGTTTTTCTACCTCATTCTCAGGATGCTTGGCAAGGGCCTGTCCCTTAGTGTTTTGCAGTTGGAGATGAGATGGTTTTCATTCGTCTCTTTTGCAAAAGCCCCGCGGCTCTGCTTCTTTTAACTCCTGCGTCGTTTCAGCTCTTCTGCCCTCCGCTTGTTTCAACGCCACATCGAAAAAGCAGGACCTACATTATGTCATCATTTCCTTGGGAATCCTTCTCTGCCTATCCCCACCTGTATTTTTTTTTTCCTGGAGCAACTGCTCATTGCTCTTAATTCCAACAATAGCAATTTAATGCTTTTTATCAGATGGAAAGCACTCCCATCTCTAGGGCCTCCTTTCGACAATGGGGAGAATAATAATAAATCTCAGCCAGCCAGGAACGAACCCACCCCTGCTAAAAGCAGAGACAGAAGGAACTAGCCCAACGAGAAGGATGACTGTCACCGGAGGAATCTGGGAGGAGAAATCAGCAAACAGCGCTGCTAAAACAGCAGAATCTTATTGCTGCTTTCAAAGCAAAAACTTCAAGGGCCCCATTTCCCTGCTAGGTGTTCCCACAGATGTGTTAGGACTGCATCTCCCAGAATCCCCTTCGTCCAAAATGAAATTAATAAATACTTAGCCCCAATATTAATGGTTGCACAATATGCCACGTACACTGGTTTTCCTAACCACCAACTACAAGAATCAATCATGCCTGGATGGCACATGATTAATTAATCGATCAGTTCAATTCTTATTCTTTTTTCCTTTTGATGGTCCTTCACTTGTTTAGGTTCTCCAATCAGCGTGTCTCAATCTCAGCAGCATTAAGATGCCTGGATTTTAACTCCCAGAATCTTAAAGCTGCTGAGTTTGAAAAACATTGTCTTAGACCCACAGTATTCAAGCTGTATTCTCTGGAATCTAAGAACTTGTGAGAATCCTCCAGGGGTTCAACTTTACAGTTTCTGTTTACACTGCATGAGATCTATTATAGCAATATGAACTGTAACATTTTGTTCAGATCAAATGCACAGCATGAAACATACTAATGGATTTGGCACTGATTTTTTTCAGAGAAGAGTTCCTTGAGTATCTCAGATTTGACAACCACTGCCTTAATGCTAAGGGAAGCTTCATTTTGGAGATGCAGATCTAATAAGTAAATAAATTGGAATATAATTTGCTTAAATCAGTGTTCTAAAGCAGACTGGCATTTGGACCAAATTGCCGTACTGAGCTGACTTAATCTGACATTTTTGATTTGTTTTGCAAATCTGGTCAATCAAACATCCTGAGCCAAGTGCCATTCTAAGTATCCAGAATAAGGTGAAAAATCAGCCACTTGAACATAGAACGTAGAATAATAAGAGGTGGAAGGGACCTTGGAGGTCTTCTAGTCCAACCCCCTGCTCATGGCAGGAGATCCTGTACAATTCCAGACAAATACTTAACGACCGCAGGATTCACTTAACAACTGTAGTGAATTATACCCAACATGCACAGCCATGCTATATATTGTTTGGAACAGTGTTTCTCAACCGTGACCACTCTAAGATGTGTGGACTTCAACTCCCAGAATTCCCCAGAGCTGGCTGAGGAATTCTGGGAATTGAAGGTCACACATCTTAAAGTAGCCAAGGTTGAGAAACACTGCTTTAAACTGTTAGGTGAAGGGATACCCCATCTCTTTATGGGGAAAAAAAGGAACATTTAATATATACAGCTTAAGGAGGAGAAATTTCTCTCTAGAGGCCTCCAGCCTAAAGATCACATTCCCCAAATAGGTGTAACCAAAGTGATACATGTCCCAGGCATTTTAAACCAGTTTATTAATGTGGCTGGCAAGTGCTTTTCTAGCTAATGAACTTCCTGTCTCTAATTGCTGTAGTTACAGTGTATTGTTGTTGTTGTTTTTTAGTGTGTAGAGGACTAATTCTGTAATGCCCTGCTATCACAAGATAAAAGACAGCATTACCCAAAAAAACAGTGGGGGTAAATCAAGTAAATCAGTGGTTCTCAACCTTTTTATTGCCGCGACCCCAACCGGTTGTAAGTCGAGGACTAAACCGGTCGTAAGTTGAGGACTACCCAACCGGTCGTAAGTCGAGGACTTTCCCTGCCCGGGAGCGCCGCACATGTGTGGTTCCACCCCCTGCGCCGGCCGAGGCGTAGCTGGCAAGCGACAGAGACGGAGCAGACCGACCACCAGCTGGCCCAGCCCAAGGGAGGTAAGGCACCTGCCGGAAAAGGGGAAAAAAATGGCGGACAGCCTTGCTTGGTGACCCCCGTGAAATGGTCAATCGACCCCAAATGGGGTCCCGACCCACAGGTTGAGAACCACTGAAGTAAATAGTGACAAACCCAGCATCAGATGTGCTAAGAATCTTCTGATGCATTGGGAGTGCGTGTTAGAGCAGGACAGTCAGAAGCAACTTTAGTTATTGTCTCATCTTATAACCTGCCCTAATCTGAAGATGGTGAAAATCGAGGGGAAGAGCAGAAAGACAATTTCAAGCAATTAACTGATCCCAAAGCAAGAGATAAGAATCCAGCACAATGAATCAGAATTAAAGGCATGGTGGAAGAGAGCTGTTTGGGCAACTTTGTAAACTGCCCGGAGGGACGTCGTGGCATGGAACTTGGAGGAATTGAGTGCCACTTCCACGGGGGGCACCGCAGAAAAGGCCAGGGCCTAACTGTCAGGTTTTGTGGAGTGAGCTGTTACAATAAATGATAAAATAGGTTTCCCCAAGTTTTAGGGTTTGATGGGATGTTTGTCCTGGTTGGGTACATTTGATAAAGTGTGCTTGAAATATTAAGGAATTCTAAGGGATTCAGCACTGAGATAATTGCAGACTTTGAAATTTGCCAACTTGCACTTGTAGGTTTATTGGCATGTGTGCACAGAGAACTGGGGTGCTCATCTCCCTAGCCCAGGGGTAGGCAACCTTGGCTCTTTTATGACTCGTGGACTTCAACTCCCAGAATTCCTGAGCCAGCCATGCTGGCTCAGGAATTCTGAGAGTTGAAGTCCACGAGTCATAAAAGAGCCAAGGTTGCCTACCCCTGCCCTAGCCAGTCATCCCCATCTCAATAACTAAATACATTCAGCAGCTTCTATTCATTCCCAATAGGATCAGGGTGTTGTCCATGTTTGCTGCTCATTTCCAGGATCATATTATAATCCCATGATCATGCAATAAATAGAGTAATTCCAAAGTACAGAAGCGTCAGCTTATTATGTTATGCAATGTGCTTCCGCCTGTATGCAGATTGTTTTTGTCACACACACAAAAAAACTAAATAAACCAAACAAAACAGTGAAGGCAACCAAACAACTCTGAGTTTTTAATTAAGTTGTTTGCGAATCTCAGAACTTTCCTTAGTTTCATGAAGCAGCCTGATTGGTCAGGCTAACCAAAAGCTTGTGAGATCCACCTGTACTTCACTGACTAATAACTGGCTTGCATCCCACTCCTCCTTCACACGCAGTGGTGCAACCACCGTGCTCAGATGGTATCCAGGCTGAAACATTCTGCTGCCTTTTTTTGTCCTTAAATCTCATTCCACTTGGAGATGGTGAATTTGCATGGAATGTTATATGCTTAAGGAAGAAGAGAATTTTGGTCAGCCTTTCACAGTCCGTGTGGGATATTTGTGCACTTATTTAGTGACCAAATAGCCACAACGGTGCCCCATCTTTTGTTATAAGAGCCCATCTCCCTCAAAGCCTATGACAGTCTTTCTCAATCTTTGCAACTTTAAGATATGGGCTTCCTTGGATGTCTTGCTCTTTCTGACTTTCTTCTTCTTCTTCTTCTTCTTCTTCTTCTTCTTCTTCTTCTTCTTCTTCTTCTTCTTCTTCTTCTTCTTCTTCTTCTTCTTCTTCTTCTTCTTCTTCTTCTTCTTCTTCTTCTTCTTCTTCTTCTTCTTCTTCTTCTTCTTCTTCTTCTTCTTCTTCTTCTTCTTCTTCTTCTTCTTCTTCTTCTTCTTCTTCTCCTTCTTCTTCTTTTACTCATTTATATTCTTGTTCTTTTTCTATTTGTTCTGTGTTTTTGCAGTTTTTAAAGTCTTTGCAAAATCCTCTTTTACTCAAAATTATTTTTTTAAAAAAGACTTGTGGACTTGACTCCCAAAATTCCCCAGCCAGAATTCTAGGAGATGAAATCTACCCATGCTGGCTGAGGGATTCTGGGAATGGAAGTCATCCATCTTAAAGTTGCTAAGACAGAGAAAGCCTTGCCTACAATCTCTCTGGTTTCTCTTTCTTCAATTCAACCCCAGGGCAAGACCTCTGTCACAAGGAGTTCCTCCCGTTGGCTTAGCACAGGGGTCCTCAACCTTGGCAACTTTAAGACTTGTGGACTTCAACTCCCAGAATTCCTCAGCCAGCATGCCTGGTTGAGGAATTCTGGGAGTTGAAGTCCACAAGTCATAAAAGGGTCAAGTTTGAAGACCTCTGACCTAATTTGTAGGCAGGACTTTCTCCAAAGGCAGAGAAATTCTGCAGCCATTTCCCCTTAATACAACTACAATGCAACAGTCCCACAGAAGGAGTCCTTCTGGTGCCTCCCTTGCAGACGAACAGATGCCTGCAGATGCCTGGGAAGAAGGAAGTTCTCTCATCACTTCAGAAGCAAAGACGGGACCTTCACACACCTTCACACACACACACACACACACACACACACATCTTGGGCAGCTTGTCACAATGCAGGCACGGCTATTGTACTCCACCCACAGCAATGCTCAAAAAAATGTCTTTTGCTTTCCAAACCGAATGAGAATTGGTTAAACAAATGTAGGAGAATATATTTGCTTGGCCCAAAGTGAATTGGGACCTTTTTTAAAAATGAAAAATATCTGCTTTTCACGTTGAGAAAGTCCCCTCCTCCTGCGTTCTGGGTCACCCAATCTTTGGCTTTGTGTAGGAACTAACCAGCAGTCGGAAGATTGTTAGAAACCTGCACGAAACTTAACTAAGCAACAGCTGGGGCACAGGCAAAACATTCCTCCTCGTGTGCATTTTCAGGTTGCCCATGGCAAAAGGCTGAAGATGCCTCTTTTTCCTCGGAAGAACAGTCAGCCTTCGATCTGTTTACATGCACTTGTTGCTTTGTGATTGTCAAAAGGTCCAACCTATTTTCTAAAAGCCCGAATCATCTTTTGCAGTGAATTTCCTGCAGCCTCGGTTGTCAGCGGCAAACTTTGTGCGTGCCACTGCTTTTTTAGGCTTACTTCCCAGGAGCCTTGACTTATGACCATTCATATAGTGACCGAAGCTACAATGGCACTGAAAAAATAAGTGACATGACCATTTTTTATACTTGCAACCACTGCAGTATCCCCACGGTCACATGATCAAAATTTGACATTGAGCAACGGGTTTGTATTTATGACAGTTACAGTGTCCTGGGGTCACCCTTTGCAGCCTTCTGATAAACAATGGGGAAGCCAGATTCACTTAACAGCTGTGTTACGAACTCTACAACTGCAGTGTAAGTTGCAGATCTACAACTGGCAGATCCAACTGGAAAATTGGGGTGAGGTCCAAGGCAGTGGTGGGATTCAAATAGGTGAACAACCGGTTCTCTGTGTGGATGCTGCTTCCGACAGTCCGTTCTGGGCCTGGGCAACAAAAAATTAGCTACCAGTTCTACTGAACTGGTGCGAAGTGGCTGAATCCCACCACAGGAAGGAAGGAAGGAA
>NW_015387207.1:422309-424052 GCF_001527695.2 Protobothrops mucrosquamatus
CCTCTTCCATTTCAGACAAATGGTTGTCCAATCTCTTCTTAAAAACCTCCAGTGATGGAGCACCCACAACTTCTGGAGGCAAGTCATTCCACTGATTAATTGTTCTAATGGTCAGGAAATTTCTTCTTAGTTCTAGGTTGGGTTTCTCTTTGATTACTTTCCATCCATTGCTTCTTGTCCTGCTTTCCAGTGCTTTGGAGAACAGATAGAGATGGAAGTGGAGGTGGAGGTGAAGGTGGACATGAAGCAGAGGAAGAAATCAAAAGGATGAAGGTGGAAAGATAGAGGGAGGTAGAAATGAGCACAGCCCATGTGCCTTCAGAGAAAGCAAGATACTTTCTTGATTTCCACACTGGTTTATCAAGAAGAGATGCTGAAATCCTTGCAGTCTGGATCCCAGATTTTGCACATACAGTACAACAAAGATTAAAGTTACTCAATCTGCAGAAATATATTCTATATCCCTTCTGGAGTATTTTTAGTATATTGCTAGAGCCTGGGGCCCTGGGTGTGTGACAAAGTCTGCTTCTTGGTTCTGTTAAGTGATTGATTGAAATGTTTGTAATTTTTCCTGGCTGCTCTGTGTTTCATTTTATTGTATATATTTTTTATTTTGTTAGCTACTCAAAGTCCTGTATCTGAGATGGGCAGCCATATAAATCTAATAAGTAAATAAGTAAGTAAGTAAGTAAGTAAGTAAATAAGTAAATAAATAAATAAATAAATAAATAAATAAATTTGGGGCTGAGTGCTAACACACTTGAAAATTAGCAGCAAGATATAGTCCACAGATGATGGAGATGTTGTGGAGATCGTCTTTAACGTGTAAATGTTCAAGGGGACATATTAATGTCATTCATAAATCTCTGAGCTACATTAATATGTTATTTGATTATTCATACATTAAAAATAATCCTTCTCTCTGATTACACACATAACATAACTAGTAATTTTTGTCCTCAGGACAATATCCTTAGGACCGTTCTGTCTTGACAACAACCTCCATCAAGTAAGTTAGGCTGAGAATTTGCAGCAGGCCAAAGTCACATTGGGCACGCAACCATTGGATGTTTGAATCCCAAAAATTTCTTAACTGTAAAATTCAACTTTCCACCCTATATATTGCACTGCAAATAAATCTTGCCTGAAATGTTGTACACTTGATTTCACTATCCGTTTGCTTTGATGCCTCTGAGGACTGCTTGACTTGAAGATATGGTTCACACGGCTTGTTAAACCAAACCTTCAACTATAATTGTCTGAATCACACTAAACTCCAAACTATAACTCTATTTAAAGTTACAATTGCTTGGAACAGGAAGCATCTTAAACTCATCCTACCTTCCCTCAACATTATGGCTTATCATCATAGCAAAACTGATATACATGGACGTTTCCACTGCAAGTCCAACACCCAGAGACCGTGTTCCATCCAGGAAGGGGTTTGTGTGTGTGTGTTTCTGTGTGTGTCTGTGTGTGTGATGAATATCAAAGCCACTGTCCTGGATGAAACCCAAAGCATCCAGGAGCACATCAGCAAGATGGCACCCAAAGATGAGCTACTGAGAGAATGCCTGGAGCAGGAACAGACACTGGAGGAAGATCAAGCAGAGGAGTGCCATGACAAGACGCTGCATGATGTACCACCGAGAGATAGCTGAAATAGTAGACAGCGGGAAATCCTACTAGTGGCTAGAAAGGGCTGAAGTAAAAGACAGCACTGAGGCGCTGATCATAGCAGCA
>NW_015387208.1:0-3386 GCF_001527695.2 Protobothrops mucrosquamatus
CTAACCAAACCAGGTTTGCTGTCTCTTGCTCCTCTGGAAGGTAGCCCCTCCCTTCTGGAATCCATGATGAGAAATATTGGCCTAGGGTTTGAGACAAAAAGACAGTAACCATAATACAGCAACTAATTTGTTTCTGCCCTGTTATTTTCTCAAGAATATTGGATGAAACTCTATCTTTTTCCATGTGACTACTATATTCCAGAGCTGATATTTCTGGTTATTTATAATACTATAATCAGGTTTCACGATAACAAAATGCAATTAAAAGATCTCAGATTACAGGGCTGAGAAAATGCTGATCAGAAATATAACAGTAGCTTAGGCTGATTAATGGCCAAAGTCAATTTTATATACTTTCACAAGCTGCCCTTCTCTTTTCTACAAAACTATTAGAAACTTTTTTTTGAAATGCAGTCTATAAAAATGCGCTATATAAAAGAATAATATTAGCTGTCCCAATATCAGAAAGCTAACCCCCCCCCCCGAAGCCTATGTTATCCAAATAGGCAAAACAACATTTGCAACCATCAATTGGAATCAATTACGAGTCAAAAAGAAAATTTGAGATTGTATAATTCAGTCATCAAAAACCTACTATATCATTACTCATAGGTGGCCATCAGCCACTAAACGTCTTCAGCCATGTCCTACGTCTGTTTCACCATTGAGCACTTCTTATCCTTAGGAAATATTTCTTGATGTCAGCCCAAAACCTACTTCCTTGCATTTTGAACTTACGGGTGCTTAGAAAATTCCTTAGGGAAAATTCTTCTGGGTGGGAGGAGGAATTTCATTAACAAAGTACCTCAGGCTCCCTCCAATAATTGTTAGAACTGGAGTTGGACACATTCAGAGGACATAATGTTTGTGGATGACTGGTTTCTTCCAAGAAACTTCATCAATTGTGACTGGATTGGTGGGGGGATGGAAGGATAGGTACCAATCCAGTCACCACTGATGAAGCTTCTTGGATAAGAAGTGAAACATCTTATTCTTTTTCCTCAAGGAAAAACAGTCCAGATGCCTTTTGAAAAAGCACCTTTGAGACTATTACCTTCACTTCAGAGCTCTAAGTAGTGGTAGTAGTAATAGGAGGAGTTCCAAGGTTGAAAGCATTCAAGCATTTTGTGTTGCTTTCTCCATCTAGATAAATTCTCCAATGTCATTTTTGGGTGAGCTTTTTTGTTGGCTGCTAGGCAGAAAATGATGCCTGTTTGAAGGCTTTGTAGGCCATCTTGGAAAGCAACTGACTTCTTTAATTTGCACATCCATATTTGTTTACAATGGGCAGGGAGGGTGGTGTGTGTATTTCGCCCTTCGGATGAAGCTCAAGGCCATTTTGAATGAGCAGTAAAAAGCCGAGAATTTTAGGCAACCCTTTCTCCGCCTCCCCCCACATGCTCTGCAGGGTTAGAATTTAAATGTCTGCCAAAAATCATAGCTTTTTGCTCTTTCAAATGTCACTTTGCAAAGTCCACTCATTTGTATATCCATCCATGTGAGACCTAGCATACAATCCCAAACTGTTTTCATGCTACGGAAGGGATTACTCTGCATATATATGGCCGGCCATATGCTTGGAAAGGTTGACTTAACATCAGGAGCTAAAATGCTTGAAATGGAAATTAACCCCTATTTGTCCCCGGCAGCCTTCTGGCACGGAAGAAGGTAGAATCTGGATCATCTCCTTCTGAGTCCTTGTATTTGAAAGAGCCCTTTGTGCACCTTACCCAAAACACTTGTCCTTGAGGCAGTCATCCAAAGATACATAGTGGTTCCTAACTGTATAAGCCAATGTTCTCTCCAATCATGGGGTATCTGTCACAAGGAGCATCCAGTTGGTAGAAATCCAGATGACAACTAGATAGCGGCAAGAGTTTTCTGTATCTAAATAGGCCTGCCCTAATTTCTGCAGCCCAGAGAAGATATGCTTGCCATGGGTGGACAATGTATTTGATTGCTTTTAAAGGCCAACCTACTTAAGATATTCAAACACTTTGGCCTTCAAATGAGAAGAGAGGACCTCATTTGAAAAATCCTTGATGTTGGGAAAGATGGAAGGCAAAAGGAAAAGGGGACAGCAGAGGATGAGGTGATTCGATAGTGTCATTGACACAATGAACATGAGTTTGGGCAGACTCATGGAGATGGTGGAGGACAGGGAGGTCTGGTGTGCTATGGTCCATGGGGTCCTGAAAAGTCGGACGTGACTTAGTGACTCAACAACAACCACCAAGTCAAGATGTCCAGATGTTTATCACCCAATTTTTAATGAAGGTGCATGAAACAATCTGATTTGAGAGAATTGCCAGTGTTCTGTTGGCCAGCTTCTGAGCTCATACAACTCACAATGTTGCGACTCAAGAGAGAATCTCCTGAATAAGGGCATGCTAGGTTTAAATTCTCTGCTGGAGGAGGGGGGTTTGATACTGTTCCACATAAAATGTTTAAAAACGGCTATTTGGTCATGTGTTTGTGAGCTGAGTTTTCCCTAGAACTCAAAGGCCTCCAGCAGTACATAAAATTTAACTAATAAATATATTTATATGTTATGTTTTTTTAAATAGACCCCTTTAGCAAAAGGGCTCCCACAGGGGTAGGAGACAGGCTTCGAAAAATATGAAATGAAATCGTTTTCCCCTTTTTCCCTGCGTGTTTCAAAGATGAGAGGAAAAAGAACAAGCTTAGCATTCAAAACTTATCCCCTTTTCTAGCTTCCCTCTGCAGCTGCGGCCTTGGAAGGAAAGATTCTTGTTCCTCATTGATCGGCTTTTCATTCAGCCTCTGCATTGTAATGTAAGCAATGGCCAACGTATTGCTTGCAGCCTACACAAAAAGGATTTTCAACTCCTGTTGAACTACTTAGCTATGAAAACTATGCCATTGTCTTCCTCGTATCCTCATTTTCAGGTTGCACTCAGCTTTTCAATGAAAACCCAACAGAAAGGGCCTGCATGGAATTTCCACACACAGTTAGGGTCTCCAACACAATACTCCAAATGTGGTTTCTTGCACAATTAGCAGCTGTGCCTTTCTGATTGTACTCTTCTTTTTTTGTGTTCCCACTGCCCTAGCCGAGCCACCGATCCTTTTCTCCCAAATCTCTCTCAGTTCTGTTTGTCAGCATCGACATGGATTGATGTAAGTTGGCCATGTCTCTTTTTGTGGTTTGACTGGCATCGCTTGTCACATTTGCTATACTTAGTCAGACCAGAAAAGTTTGATTGCCTCCCTCAGCTTTCCTAAACAATGGACTGCCAGATTAAGAGTCTGAAGTAACATACTTTTTCTCCCTCAGCTGTCTATAGAATGGATCATGACCAATCCTTAAGCCGTTAAATGACATTAGTTCTTTAGTTCCATCTTGATGAAAAGATTAAACTGTG
>NW_015387208.1:4505-14343 GCF_001527695.2 Protobothrops mucrosquamatus
AGGAGGAGGAGGGGACACGAATGAAAATGAAAGGGCATAGCTGAGAGAATGTCCCGGGAATATCTCAGCTTAAGAAACTCTTCCTTAGTTAAAAGAAAGTTTTCCTCTTCTCTTCCTTAGTTATCTATTGCTAATAAAATAGTTTGTGCATCCTTGTGTATCACCTCACTACACTGTATTGTGAAAAGCAGGACGACACCTGAAGCCCTAAAGGTATATTAAAAGTTGGAAAATCATAATGATGACATCTTCTGGCATGCATTCAACCTTTCTTGGGAGTAATTATTCTTCCTTCTTGCTTTCATTCCTCTTTATTCCACATATTTTTTTCTTTTCTTTCTTTTTTAATGAAGAAAGAATAAAAAGTCAGCCACACTGGCTGAGAGCACAAGAACTAGTTGTTAAATCCGTTCTTTTAATAAAGAGAACGGAACCTGAGAGAAAGAGGCCGGCTAATCAGGAAACTGCAAGAGAAATAATAGAGGTGGAAGAGTCTATTCTTGCCAGACACAAGAGCCTGAGGAAAGATAAATTAAAGTCAGTGAAGAATTTAAAAGTGAGAAAATTCAGGGCAACCAGAAACAAGTCAACCAAGCCAGTGGAGGCCAGTACAGTCAGCATTAATTTGAGTCCCTGGTACTCTCTGAGCTTGGTTCTTTCTGTGCATACATAATGCCATCAGAAGGACGAGGGGGGACATGATAGCAGTGTTCCAATATCTCAGGGGCTTCCACAAAGAAGAGGGAGTCAAGCTATTTTCCAAGGCGCCTGAAGGCAGGACGAGAAGCAATGGGTGGAAACTGATCAAGGAGAGAAGCAACCTAGAACTAAGGAGAAACTTCCTGACAGTTAGAACAATCAACCAATGGAACAACCTGCCTCCAGAAGCGGTAAATGCTCCAACACTGGAAGTTTTTAAGAAGAGACTGGACAGCCATTTGTCCGAAATGGTATAGAGTTTCCTCCTTGAGCAGGGGGTTGGACTCGATGACCTCCAAGGTCCCTTCCAACTTTATTATTATTATTATTATTATTATTATTATTATTATTATTATTATTATTATTATTATTATTATTAGTGCTGGGGAGTGTGGGATTTGCTTCTTGTTCATATACAGTAGCTTGTCTTGCCAGTGCTGTTTGAGGTGTGATTTTTCCCCTTGGTAGATCCTTGATTAGGGTATTGTTTTCTGCTTCTTTGTTTGTCTGATGTTAATCCTTGCTTATCTGGGGGTTTGTTGCTGGGAAGGATGATTTCTGGCCTTTTTGTTTCCTTCTTAGCTTTATGATGGTCTCTTTTGAACACTGTGTAAATGTGGTTTATCTCTATGTGCTTTAAATCTAAGCCAAAAGTACACGTACAGATTAGGTGAAACCTGGCTTAATAGCAGTAACTATGAGAGGGATCTTGGAGTCCTAGTGAACAATCAGTTAAATATGAGTCAGCAGCCAAAAAAGCCAATGCAATCCTAAATTGCATGAACAGAGGGATTGAATCAAGATCATGTGAGGTCCTAGTATCGCTCTATAAAGCCTCAGTAAGGCCACACTATAAAAACGATGTTGAAACTCTAGAAAGAGGGCAGAGAAGAGCAACAAAGATGATTAGGGGGCTGGAGGCTAAAGCATACAAAGAACGGATGCAGGAATTGGGTATGTCTAGTCTAGTGAAAAGAAGGACCAGGGGGGTGACATGATAGCAATCTTCCAATATTTTTAGGGGCTGCCACAAAGAAGAGGGGGTTCAACCTATAAAGCACCTGAAGGTAGGAGAAGAAGCAACAGATGGAAACTCCTCAAAGAGAGATTTAATCTAGAAATAAGCAGAAATTTTCTGACAGTGTGTGTTTAAAAGAGAGAGCAAAAGACCAACCCCATCCTGCCAAAAGTTGTTTCCCACACCTTTTCACCTCTTTCACCTCACAATCTTTCTGCAATTCAAATTGCTTAATGTCTCACAGACAGCTGGCTTGTGGAAGGTGGGGTGTGTGGATGGAGAATAAAAGTTTATCTCCCCCCTCCAGCCAAAATAAACCATTCTCCATCTGAGGCTCTCAAAGGTTGGAACTCTTCAATGCTTTTCAAATCAATTGTGCCTACAAAGGCATGAAAGAACTTTTCAGTGAAGGGAGAACAATGCATCATAATGCTGGCTTCTGACATCAAAGCAGTATTTGCTCTCTTGATTGTGATGTGTTACCGGATTTGGCTGAACTGGAATCCTAACGTGAACTGGAAAAAAGACTTTATGGCTCTCTAAGTGTGTTGAGATTTTTATTTTATTTTTTAAAGGCACCAGAACCAACCTGAATCTCTCCAAAGCTTTGCTCCATCTCTAAAACTCAGCCACAGTTGCTGGCCAAGCAATCTAGCCTTGGATAATTCTAACACGGGTTAGTTTTTTTAGCGGTAGAATGTTTTGTGAATTTGGTTCATTTATAATTCAATATATTCTTCAGGATGTCAAGTTCCACGCAGTGGGGAAAGAGCTAGAAAGTCAGAAGTATGCAAATTGCAGTAAGGGATCGTTAATGCTAGTTGGGGGGTAAATGTAGAATCTTGGAAATCCCTAATAGGAATTCCCCAGTCTTTCCGGTGTCTTTTATACTGAGTTAATTGAGACCAAATCTCTTTGAATGTGTTAAAATGCTTTTTTGGTTTTTTTTCCCCCTGGATTTCTCTTCTACCTGGGCTAAGTTGTCTGTTATGAGATGAGCTGTCAACTGTTTCACCATTAATCTCTTGATTTTCTTTTCCTGCTCCCCCACAATTTCTCACAGTTAAACTGTAAACAAGCTGCATATACTGTGAAAATACAGCCATTGTCTCGTAGGCCTCCTAGTTATCGTGCTTTATTTATTACAAATAGTGGCACCTCTGGGTGTCTGCAGGGTGGTGTCCCTTTTGGGGGTGTGTTGTGACATCATGGATAGACGGGTCAGAGTTTTGCAAGGCAATGACATTCCATTGGATTCCACAGATACGTCTAGTGGTTTTGATTTTTTTGATTGATGACGTGGCCATCAAGTCATGTTCAACTCCTAGCAACCATGAGGATCTATTCCTAAGCTGGTCATTTAGGTCTCCCAATGTTTACACCCTAGATCTGAGTCCATCCATCTTCCTACTGGTCATTGCCTTCTCTTTCCTTCCATCTTTCCCAACATTACAGCCTTTTCCAGAATGCTGGTCTTCAGATATTATGTCCAATGGTGGTGGCACAAAAATGTTGTGACATGACCTTTTTCTCTCCTTCGTCCGAGATAGGCTGAACTTTTCCTTCCACATGTTGAACTGGGAAAGCATAAGTCTTATCCGGGCACTCTCCGTCTTTTTGTAGGGATTTGAATGGGTCCATGGTTCTCCATCTGAACAGACAATCACACAATTTGATTTATTGTGTGTCAACGCAACAGGATTAGGCAGACACTCCGGAACCACAACTTTTATGGTAGGTAGCTGACACTCATCAATAATGGGACATAGTTACATTACTTTACCAAAATAGATATGACTGATATTTCTGGAAATCAATTTTAGATATTTATTTTTTTTCATTAACACATTAAAATTAAATGAACACCCCCCCCTTCTGTTCATTCATGTATGATTCTCAGAGACTGCCTGGATACATCCCTGCAGTTTTCTTGGCAAGGTTTTTCAGAAGTGGGTTGCCATTGCTTCCTTCCTAGGGCTGAGAGAAAGTGACTGGTTCAAGCACACCAGTTGGCTTCCATGCTAAAAGCAGGACTAGAACTCGCTGTCTCCTGGTGATTGGCTCAAAGTCACCCAGCTGGCTTTGTGCCTAAGACAGGACTAGAACTCCCAGCCTGATGACTTAACCACCACATCAAGCTTGACTCCCCAGATAAATACCTTTACGCTTAGTAAAATGCTTTTTATCTTAGAATGGTGGAAAATAACATTATCCTTTTTTTTTTAGTGGGCTTTTATGTGTGCACCCACACCCAGAACATCTTTAGAAATTACCCACAGCTTTCTGACAATGGCTCACTTTTACAATGCAACCTAACCTACAAAATCATCTTAAAAACAGGATGGTGAAATCCAACCTTTATCCCATTCTTGTTTGCTTGGCATTGTATATGATAAGTAGCCTCCATTCACGGCGGTCTTTTCACAGAACGATGTTGCGACAAAATAACTGCAATTATCCCACTTAGAGAAGGGGGGAAAAAATGGCTCATTTAAATTGCCAATTAAATCATTTTGGGAACAGTTTACCGTCATTTCTTACTGACTTTCCCTTCCAGAGCTCTTCTTGGCTAAGTGTGTCCTGCCAAGAGTTGCAACAAGTCAGGTTTTGCAAAACAGACTCAGGTACGGCCGTTCCCATGGTTCTGTCTGGAAAAACAAATTACATCTGCGACCACCGAAATCTCTGCCAATTGCCCTTCTCAGCGGCTCCATTCGTGCCATGGCATTCTGACGCACCGAGTGTCCCAAGGCTGCTTGTGTGTGAGCGAAATTAAGAAACAGAAATCATTTAAAATGTAAATTTAAATACGTAAAAATGGAGGCTGCCTTCCATTTGGCAGTATCTTGCAGTGCCCTTCCAGTTCACTGAAAAGAAATGTGTTATTTCCTTAGTCCAACTTACTGCTGGCACTCTTCCACAAAAGTGACCTTTACAAGCCCCTGACTTTTGCATGGGGCATCCTAAGGGTTCCTTCCTTCCTTCCTTCCTTCCTTCCTTCCTTCCTTCTCCTCGTCCTCCTCCCTCCCTCCCTCTTCCTTCCCTTTCCTCCTCCTCCTCCCTCCCTCTCTTCCTCCTCCTCCTCCTCCTCCTCCTCCTCCTCCTCCTTCTTTCTATTTTTGACCTATTTTGGGTGCCCCTGTGTGGATACTTTCTGCCACCTCACCTTGCTTCATTGTCAGCCGCTTTAGCAAACATTCTTTTTCATTTTCCACTAGATGACACCTATCATTGTTTGTATATTTTCTCACTCCCTTTTTAACCCCTTTGTAACTTTTAGATATGTCACTTAACGAATAAACGAGAAAAGGTGAAGGTGGGAACAAATAAGCCCAAAGACAGACAGACAGAGCTATTTTGACAGCAAAAGGAGAAAAAAAAAAGGGTGGGTTGCTTAGTTTGTTTTGCTGACATTTATCTCTGCTATTATGCCCCGCCAGTTCTGCATCCATCTTCGATACTGGATGGCTTCGGCATGGATGTTTGGAACAAAGGAAGCTCCTTCAAACGAGTTCAGATAGATTTGTCCATCATTCCAGGCTTGTCAGTTCTATTTCACAGCAGTGCTTGAGTTTTCTCCCTGTCGCATGCTCTCTGCTTCTCTCTCAACAGGAGTCTGAGTTCTTAGGCACGCAAAGTTGGGATGTGTGGATGCAGTGGAGGAGGAGAAGCACAGCAGGAAAAGTGGCTGTTCACTTAAGAGTGATCCTGTTCACAAAATCTTCCCACTAGTTGAAATGCCAACTAGCCAACTGCTTAGGAGCATAGGAAAAAAAGAAGAAGCCCAGGTGAAGGAATGCCAATCCAACGGGAAAGAAAGTGTGAAAATATTGAAGTAGGAACCGCCTCTGAAATAGCTGTCAGCTTTATCAAGTAGACCAGACAGCAAAGATGGCCAGGTAAGATAATTCTACATTATGATAAAGCTGCATTGACAAATTTGAAAGTAAAATCTGCCATTATCTTGTGAGGCCCTTCTGAACCACATCCTCCACCTATTATGCAGCTGCAGGCCGTGTTATCTCTTAACTTACCATTCCTTAGGCAGCATCTCTTTCCTCCATCTCCAAAGGTCTCTCTCACATACCATTGGAATAGCTCACAGCTGAACCTTTTCAAGGAAAGGTCCATAATTCTGTAGTTAATCTACACTTAGCAATAGCACTTAGACTTATATACCGCTTCGCAGTGCTTTACAGCCCTCTCTAAGTGGTTTACAGAG
Source organism: Protobothrops mucrosquamatus (assembly GCF_001527695.2). Lineage (NCBI taxonomy): Eukaryota > Metazoa > Chordata > Lepidosauria > Squamata > Viperidae > Protobothrops > Protobothrops mucrosquamatus. The sequence goes on from NW_015387208.1 coordinate 10,445, forward strand.
TCAGCCTATTGCCCCCAACAATCTGGGTCCTTATATTACTGACCTGAGAAGGGTGGAAGGCTGAGTCAACCTTGAGCTGGTCAGGATCAAATTGCTGGTGGTCAGCAGAGTTATGGAAGAAAGAAAGAAAGAAAGGAAGGAAGGAAGGAAGGAAGGAAGGAAGGAAGGAAGGAAGGAAGAGCACTAGTAATAGCACTTAGACTTATACACCACTTCACAGTGTTTGACAGCCCTCTCTAAGTGGTTTACAGAGTCAGCCTATTGCCCCCAACAATCTCGGTCTTCATTGTTCCGACCTTGGAAGGATGGAAGGCTGAGTCAGCCTTGAGCTGGTCAGAATCGAACTCCTGGCTGTGGGTAGAGTCAGCCTGCAATACTGCATTCTAACCACTGCCCCATCACAACTCCATACTTCACTTGAAAAGACTGCAAATGTATGCTCAAAGGGGAAAGACTTTTGATTCCAATGTGTAATTTTTAGTTGAATTAAATTTAACTATTTCCCATTCCCCAAAGTACAGTGGCCAACATAACCAATGATGATGATCAGTGAGTTGCTACAGGATATTTTAAGGGGCTGGAGAAAGGGTGTTTTGCCACTGTTACTACCTGCAAGTCCATAAGTCTTTTGGACTTCCACACCAAGATGCTATCTGCCTCAAATGGAGTTTCAGATGTAGAACTTTCCTACAAGTGAATTTGTGGTCTTCCTGTGCTGAAGATTCAATAGATTCTCTCTGAAGAGAAAAACTAACGGCTTCCACTGAAAAGGTAATTCTGCTTTAATGGATGATTCAGAAACCTTCCTAAGGGGACATCTATCATTCAACTGAGCATTCACAAAGGTTGATAAGCTAGGACAAGCTATTAAAGCAAGAAGCCGAGAGATTATTTTCGTCCTAATCTAAAGGGCAACAAATCCTGAAAGAACAAGGAGTCAAAATACTATTTGGTGATATCTTTTCAGAATGATGTTTGGGAAGCCAAACAGATATGCCGATATCTTGTATCATTTGAGTGGGCCATAGCTAAAGTATCTGCTAGTGTTCTGGAAAAGTCACAAGTGGTTTATAAAATATTCCTTAATTTAAGATTGATACTCAGATCTAAGCTCTCATCTCCAGTTTTTTTTATAGTTTTCTCCACCCATCCACAACAGAACCAACACTGGTACAACCTCTGTCTGATAATGTATCCTATAAATATAAATTTTCTAAATAAATAAAAAGATCTTCTCCTCCTCCTCCTCCTCCTCCTCCTCCTCCTCCTCCAGTAAACTGCAGTTTGCCGTAGCACGTGGCATGCCAAGTTTCCATAACTATCTTTCTTATGTTTAGTACCACAAATGCTAAATAAAGGCAGGCTGGAATAATCTAAAAAGAAAAAAAAGTTGGCCTGAGGTTGTGACCTAATCAAAATCTATACATCCCCAAATTCATTCTTAAGGCTTTGTCAGACCAAGGTAAAGATGATGGTTTTTTTTCCCCTTCCATATTGTACTGCATGAGCTTGAGATGTTTTGACGAAGCTCCAGGTAGCTATCTTCTGCAGATGTTTTCTCTTATCATCAATAGAAGACTTGTTTGATTATACCCATGTTGATCATGTAACCCAGGGGTCTTCAAACTTGGCCCTTTTATGACTTGTGGACTTCAACTCCCAGAATTCCTCAGCCAGCGTGCCTGGCTGAGGAATTCTGGGAGTTGAAGTCCACAAGTCATAAAAAGGCCAAGTTTAAAGACCGATGATGTAACCTGTTGAAAGACCTGTGAGTAATCCAGGTGATTGCGTTCATGTCCTTTATATAGCTTTTAGACCCATTCATCTGATCAGGGTTTTGGTGCTCTTGTGTCTTTTTTGAAAAGCCGAGAATATAATGCTTTTTATATTAAAAGAATGCAGAGATAAAGTAATAATTATGTTATCGATCCACAACAGAGTCTTGTTTGCTTTGGCAAGTAAAATTTGCAGGGGGGGGGGGGAGAAGAAAAAGTAATTTTACCCAGCCGAAGAAATCTATCTTAATATCATTCATATGGCAATAAATAGCATTAAGTAAACCAATCCAAGCATAGATCATGCAACCCTAAACCACTTGGAAACACAAGATAGATTTTGTTCCAGTCAGATAAATCACTTATTTTCTCAGGGAGCAATATTTACAGCAGCAGAAGGGGAGCAAATTAACACTATTTTTAGCGTAGGGAAGGCCCAGGGGTGGAATTAAAAACCATAGGCTCATTGATTCCCCCTCTTTTCACTTTATTTATTTATTTTTCAATAATGGGATCCTACAAATCCACTCTTTTACTGAACTGGAGTTGTAAAAAAATATATATATCATAGTACTGCTTCTCTCTCTCTCTCTCTCTCTCTCTCTCTCTCTCTCTCTCTCTCTCTCTCTCTCTCTCTCTCTCATATCTATCTATCTATCTATCTATCTATCTATCTATCTATCTATCTATCATCATCATCATCATCTGACATCTATCTATCTATGTATCTCTATCTATCTATCTATCTATCTATCTATCTATCTATCTATCTATCTATCTATCTATCTATCTATCTATCTATCTATCTATCTATCTATCTATCTAGTCTATCCACAGTGTGTGTGTGTATGTATGTATATGTATGTATATACATGCATGTATATGTATGTATATATCCTGAAGGATTTTCTTTTGGGGGGGGAATTTTTGGAAGTAGTTTGCCATTGCCTCCTTCTTAGGGCTGAGATAGAGGAACTGACTTGGTGCCTAAGGAACTGACTTGGTGCCTAAGGCAAGTCCAGAACTCCTGGCGTCCTGGTTTCTAGATGCCTTAACCCCTACACCAAACTGGCTCTCCGATTTGATCAATCAACCATATCTCCATTACATTCATAGACCAGGATAGGAAGGATGGCATACGAAACAATTCAAAATTTTAAAAGCTAAAAAAAAAAGACTAAAATGCACAAAGTTAAGAAATAATTATTTGTATTCAGTTTGATATAACATCATGCTGAAATCTGTCCTCAGTTGTTCAAATATTTCCTTCTGTGGCCCAGGGTTATCTTTTTTTTTTAAGCTATAACTCAGTGAAGTTAGTGATTATCTTTCCTATATAGCAACCCCCAATTTCAGAAGGACCTTCTAATGTCTTCCTTATGGCAGGAAACACAGAAAAACTCTGATTGTGAGAGAGTTTGTGCCTCTGGTTTTGAAGAGGATAAATCAACAAAACATGATCTCCGAAACCATGAATCTTGTCAAAATATATGGCACCATTTTAGTGCCTTAATTTTGTGAGGTTTGTTTTTTTTCCAGGATATATAGTTTTATTTCGAGATTCAGACCCAGAACCCATTAGTATCTTGATTGGTTCGAGGCTGCTTTTCTAATTTCTTTTAATTGTGTGTCATAGTGCACATTTGTTTCGTGCTTCTTACGTTTTGAGTTTTTGTTAATTTGTACTATCTGATCACTGATTGAAACAAAAGGGTTTTATTTATTTCCACACATTTGCTCTCGACGTTCAGTACAAACTGAAAAGCTGCTTGCAAATCTCTGGTACAAACCAATAAGAGTAAGAGGTGTTATTTTTTAAAGAAAAAAGAAAGAAAAAAAAGAAAAGAAATAGCCCTTTCACAGTCAATTTCATGCTGCCACAAGTTTGTCAGCTGAGCCTTGTCGCCTGTCTTTTGTTTTTCCTACCATTTCCTACCTAATACATTTGCTGCTTTGCAAAAAAGCTTATAACTGACACAAGGTGTGGAGATGTTTTCGAAAGTGTACAAAGGAAAGAATTGCACTGGAAAGAAACTTTGGCCAAATAAGAGATGCTGAAGAATATGAAAGAGCCAGGCTATAAAATGGGTGGCTGTGAGCTTTAATTCTGCCTTAGGCATAAAA
>NW_015387208.1:14548-55467 GCF_001527695.2 Protobothrops mucrosquamatus
ACTGTCAGGAAGTTTCTCCTTAGTTCTAGGTTGCTTCTCTCTTTGGTTAGTTTCCACCCGTTGCTTCTTGTCCTGCCTTCAGATGCTTTGGAGAATAGCTTGACTCCCTCTTCTTTGGGGCAGCCCCTGAGATACTGGAACACTGCTCTATCATGTCCCCCCTCGTCCTTCTCTTCGTTAAACTAGACATACCCAATTCCAGCAACCGTTCCTTATATGCTTTAGCCTCCAGTCCCCTAATCATCTTTGTTGCTCTTCTCTGTACTCTTTCTAGAGTCTCGACATCTTTTTTACATCATGGTGACCAAAACTGGATGCAATATTCCAAGTGTGGCCTGACCAAGGCACTGTAAAGTGGTATTAACACTTCACGTGATCTTGACATGTCTTGCAGTTTTCTGCAAGACAGACAGAGAGGACAGACAGACAGACAAATAGAAAAGCTTTTGAGATTGTAGCAATTGTGACTTCCAGTTCAGAAGAGTGTGACCAACCAAATGACATGGCTTTCTTGAACCTACAGGTCCACTAATATTGGGGAGAAAAAGATTGTCCATCCTACCGGTCATCCTTTCTCTGTCCTTGGCTTGCTTTGTTGACTGTCTGAACTAATTACAGACAAAAAGCATCCTTGATACCTCATGGGAGACTGGACCAGGAACAAATCTTTGCATGGAGAAGAGCATTTAATACCAGAGTTGAGGATGCTTCATTTCTGTAACTCACAGTTTATGCTTTGGATGGATGGAGTTGGCATCCCACAGAACAAACATCTAACAGCCTTACACATGCTGAGCAATGTCTATTTGAAATTGTCCCGATCTATAAGCGGACAAAGCAATATTATCCTTTTCTCCTTCTCCCTCTCTCTCTTTTAAGTAGACTATGATCTAGCATTTGTGGCCTGGCATGTTTTTTGCCTATTGTTTTCACTGAAGTGCCTGAATTACTGGGAACAGCGACTCCTGATGTCTTTCTCCTATAGATTTATTTCTCTCCCTTTTTTTTAAAAAAAAAAAAGGAAATAAATAGGAAAAAAAAATACATAAGATCAAGGGAATGGCCTTGAGAAGAAACTATGAAAGGCTGCATGTAAGGTATATTAAGTGGAAAGTGAGGAAAGGGGCAAACTTCAAAAACTAGGATGGAAATACTCCTCCAGTTTACTAAAGCTATGAAGCTAAGCTAAAGCTAAGAATTACTAGAGAGGTTGGCATGACAACTTCTTAAATTTATAACTGCCAGCAAGGCAGTTAGACTAGTTGAAAATGTTGGCTGCCTTAGTCTCAATATATCTTGAGGGCATTGGTGGAGAAAGGTCAGGTAGATATCCATCTCCCCTCTGTTTTATTTGAAAAAGAAATCCCAGACATTTTGTTATTCTACTCTTTATATCAGATTGATGCTGGGTCCCTTGCCATTATAAAGCACTGTTCTGCTTTTTGTACCTTCTTGTTGCATCCTCGAGTTACGTCGAACACTGGCTGAGGAATTCTGGGAGTTGAAGTCCACAAGTCATAAAAGGGCCAGGTTTGAAGACCCCTGTATTAAATCATAGACCAAAAACACAGCACACTACAGTAGGTGGGTCTTTGCACATTTCAAGCCATTTTTAAAAGATCAATCTGAACAGTCATCCCCACTTCCTCTTTAAATGATTTTTTTAACAGCTTCTTTTTATATTGGTTTTATAATAAGTGATTTAATACAATAAAGCCTGTTATTTAATCTTCTGGGGCTAACAAGCTGCCATAGGTAATGTCCAACTGTTATTCCAGGGGGGAAAATCTTCCCAACACTGTGTTATTCACCAGCTGATCTCTACATGTGCCAAAAAGTATTTTAACGTTCCCTAATGGGGAAGGGGGGAAAGCCATTTAAAAATTAAAGTAAATATGGGGAAGCTTCTTCTTTTTTTTTTTGAACGCCAAAATAGACTGGTTATGCTCCAGCTGACTATTTGGATCACTAACACAATATAGACTGTGGAAAGCAAAATGCTGCAGCAAGCAAGGAAAACTGAGCTGGAGATGATGTCACCTCCTGGAAAAAAACTAGCTGCAGGCACTGAGCAGAGGTGCTATTATTGACAAATGAAAATATTTCTGTGGTTAAGTGGAATAAGATCTAGAGGAGAGATATGGACAAGATTCTACTGACTGTGTAGATGGACTCCTAGATGGTGACTCGGCTTGTCCCTTGATGCAACTTAAAGTCTACATACTTAGTTCTTATTTCCCCCCCCCCAAAGATTATTAAGCGTGGGGTCATCACCAGATTTTAACAATCCCGTTATGATCAGTACTTAAAAAAAACCAAGATTCAGTTTGTAGAAGTCAGTGCTGTAACTTCCTCAATAGATTTGTCTTTTTACCTGACAGATAATTGTGTCCTATATTTGGAAATGCTTCATTCCAAATTACAGTGGACTTGATCATTGGGGTACATTTGTTCAGCTTACATGCACATTTTGTATTTGTTAATGCCTGAGATTCATAAGTCAGATGTCTGAACATAGATAGGAAGGTATAAACTTTGTCAAACTTTGATATCACTGTTCAGCATGATAGGAAAGTTGAGTGGAAGTGGTGATAGTGGTACAATTGGTATCTTATGCTACAATAAAAGTCCAGTTCACACACCATGTAGTAGAAAGTCTGACTTTCCTGCCTTAGGCTTGCTATCAGCAATTTATGAGCAAAAGTAGACAAATCTAGCATCATAGTTTCATTAATGGTTTCACTAGATACATGAAGACGTAGGGTGATTTGTTTGGATTCAGAAGCAGTTGGAACCCCGCCACCAGATATTTTTCACACTAAGTCTGGTTTATAACTTAGCATGTAGTATAAACCCATCCTCTTGAGATTTGTTGAAGAGGACACATTTAATTAAATCAAAGCTTCGTGCAATGTGTGAATCCAGCAATGATGTAGGAGGTGATCAAAATCAAAAGCTGTATTTATACTCATGGTGAAAAGAGGCAGACCAATGCTCACATTCAAGTGGTTAACAAGGTTGGGTCACCTAGGATGTTAACAATTTCTCCCCCTCTAAGGTCGCAAAGTATTTGAGTTTTTATTCCAGCATCCATCATGTCTTTAGCAAACTCTATTCTAAGGAATTTCAGGGCTTCAGATAATGTTAATGAATCATGATTGGAACACAAAGCTGTTTGAAGGCTCCAGTTCATTCTCAAGTAATTTAATCTTCCCACACTAGGAATGTACATGTTTATGTCTCTTGGCTGTTGAATTGGTGGGAACACACTTGCCTTGGATGCGCTAAATGTATTGCAGTAGTTGTGAAAAAAGTAGTAAAGACAAACTAAAGAATTAGACCTTATGCTTAAAAAGGGCTGTAAAAGCCTGAAAGGTGTACTTCACAATGTTAAGGATTGTCCTCTCCAGCATAATCTCCACTGCCATTCATACAGGGTAAAACTGGAAAAAGTAGGGTGAAAAACAGCCAAAATGATCAAGAGATTGGATTCTCCATATGAAACTGAGCTTTGGGACTTGTCTAAAATACAAGTTTAGGGGAATGTGTATGTATTCCAATCTCTATAAGGAACGGTTGCTGGAACTGGGTATGTCTAGTGACATGATAGCAGTGTGCCAATATCTCAGGGGTTGCCACAAAGAAGAGGGAGTCAAGCTATTCTCCAAAGCACCTGAAGGCAGGAAAAAGAAGCAATGGATGGAAACTAACCAAAGAGAGAAGCAACCTAGAACTAAGGAGAAATTTCCTGACAGTTAGAACAATTAATCAGTGGAACAACCTGCCTCCAGAAGCTGAGCGTACAATACATGAATGTGTCACTCAGCCCTTCAACAGATGTATCTCTCGTCGCAATCTCAATTTACAGTTCCTTCAGATGTGTGAATTGGACCCTTTATAAACTCCCCCAATAAGAAAACAGCAATATTAAAAAAAATATTTTTCCATATCTATTCAATGGTGCTAGATCAAGGAGACACCTAGGGTTTTTCCAACTGCTTCTTACTAACACTTATGCCCACACTCAGACCAATGCTTTCCAAGTGGCATTATTATAGTGATATAAAGTAACAGTAAGAGAAAATTGGTTTACAGTTTTACGGCATCTATATTTCACAAAAGCCTTGGTCCAGAGATAGATAGATGAGAGATAAGATAGATGAGAGAGAGAGAGAGAGAGAGAGAGAGAGAGAGAGAGAGAGAGAGAGAGAGAGAGAGAGAGAGATATGATAATAGATAGATAGATATAGATAGATAGACAGACAGACAGACAGAATTTTCTCAGTTTTATACTTGTTTAAATAAAACACCACACTACATGTGTAAAGTTTTCTATTTTAGTGGTGTCCTTGAGGTAGCTGTCAAGGTGGTTGGCTAGGAGGATTTTATTGTGATATTGAATAGTGTAAATTTGGGATCTAGTTGTGCCCTTTGTATCCAATTGTAAATAAACTCAAGCTTGTAGGGAGGGAGGTAAAGCTATTTCAACGCAGAGACTATATTCTGCCTTAAGTGTTATTTGAGAGCATACATAGACCTGTATTAGCCAGGGAACGGTGCTATTGCATTTAAATTACATGTTTTCTCAGCCTTTCCTTAAAGAGGTAGAAAAACACATGAGATGTCTACAATTTGACAAGGAGGAATTTTTTTTTTTTTATGTCCAAAGGGGTGGGGGGGGGGAATATGCATTACGGAAGAATGACTGCATGAAACAGTCCTGTTCCATTCATCATCAGAGGACTTAGCCTCAGATCTGAATTTTTTGATCCAGTAAATTACCTACAAGGTCTCGTCCAGAACTGCATTTACCTTTCAATCCTTTTGGACCATCTACTAGTTCTGTTAGGAGTGCTGGAAGGATATCCTGTATCAACGAATGATGTCTAATGGTTGTTTCCAAAATAGCTATTGCTGTAGGGGGAGGATAAGCCTATGATAATACTGACTTATGCTGTTTATTTAAGAGAAGGAAGATGAGAAAACAAGCTGGCTACAAACTGGAATTTATATTATATTTCATTTTTCTTGTAAAACCCAAAGCTGGGCCAAAAATTAGTCCTCATTTCTCCTCTACCATTCTTATTAATTTGCTGAAAGAAATTGATTCTGGAAATTTTCATAGGTAGGGTGGGATGTCTTTCTACTTATTTGTCCGAAATGGTATAGGGTTTCCTGCCTGAGCAGGGAGTTGGATTAAATTACCTCCAAGGTCCCTTCTAACTTTACTACTACTACTATTATTATTATTATTATTATTATTATTATTATTATTATTATTATTATTATTATTATTATTATTATTATTATTATTATTATTATTAATCATCGCACAGTCAGCCAGATGTTCATACTGGATTTGGCATTTTGTCTACCTATCGAGTCCTTACCAAGGACCTGGGATAGGCAGATGTGGATGTTTGATGGTATTACAGATCTCGTCGCAGGATGGAAGCAGTTCCTAGTAAGGCCGCCTTTTGCAATTGACTAATGGAGAATTTGTCAATGCCAATGGTGCTCCAGTTGTTTTGGGATTGCACCCAAGGCGCCTATTAGTATTGGTACTACCCTTGCTTGCTTTTGCCACAGTCTGTCTATTTCTATTTGTAGGTCTTTGTATTATTATTATTATTATTATTATTATTATTATTATTATTATTATTATTATTATTATTATTATTATTATTATTATTATTATTATTATTTATTTATTTATTATTTCCTTGGTTTGCCACTTGATTTTTTTTTTTTTAAAAAGGTTAACAATTCTACAAATTGGGTATGAAGTAAGGCTGGACACAATGCATATATGTTGAAATAAAAAGCGTTTCACTATTTTTCCATCTTACCCAATGGCTAATTCTTGATTGGGATCAGGAATTGCCCACCTTTGCTGCCTAACATGTCATAGTGAAAGGATGAACATTTGAATCTCTTCTTTTGTACGAATTGCCCTACTGAGTATAGATTACCTTAATTAAAAGCCAGGAGTGTGGAGAATAAATTCCCCTTTACTATGCTTAGAAAACAGAGAGAGCAAAGCTTTGTCTTCAAGAAGAACAGGGAAAATAAAACATGGAAAACCATTTGTTACTCGCATTCATTAAAAATTATGTAAAATATCCTTCACTTCCATCTTTCCATAATGGAGACTTTGATTAACAATGGTAGATTGGTACAAATTATGGTTTTTTTAAAAAAAAAGCGACAGCCCAGAAGATATTTTTGATTTTTTTTTTAATCTTGCCTGATTAAGAATTCTAAAAGCCTGCACGCTTTTCTAGGTTAATTTGACTGGCCCTGATAAAGTGATGATTTTGGATAGATTTTGACTTTTTTTTTTCCTTTTTAACAGATTGATACAAAAAAAGTAATTATGTGGAAGGGGGGAAAAATCAGACTAATTGCATTTGGCATTGCATATCCAAAGACGTTTGGCAAAGAAAGAGCTAAAATAACATGTACAATATATACTCTGTTGACCCATACGTTGGTTTGTTGTGTTAGAGAAGTTTAAATCAAGTGGCACAGGCTAAAATTAATGCCGTTTTCAGAAACCACCTCAACCCGGCACCTGCCTATTTCTACAAAAATTAGCACATTCAGTTTTGTTCCATCCAAAATTTCATAACTGCCTTCCAAGTGTGGAAAGCTGAGAAGACTGATCTTCGAGGTCTACTCCCTGTTTAATTGAGTTTTCCGGAATTTCCAGTGGGTTGAGTTTAAAACTCTTTCACACATACCACCTCATGGGAAGCAGTAGATGGGAAATTTCTACTGAAGAAATGTCAATGCAATAGTCAAGTCGAAATGAGAATGGCAAACAGAGTTGTGGTAGTGTATTTCAATGAACAACGGCATATGTTTTGGGCAGTAGGGAAAAATATGAACTGTTATCTTCTTCCCTCCCTCCCTCCTTCATTCCCTCCCTCCTTCGTTCCCTTCCTTCCTTGCTTCCCTCCCTCTTTTTTCTTTCTCTTCTTCCTTCTTCCCTCCCTCTCTCTCTCTCTCTCTCCCTCCCTTTCTTTTCCTTCCTTCCTTCCTTCCTTCCTTCCTTCCTTCCTTCCTCCTTCCTTCCTTCTTTCTTTCTTTCTTTCTTTCTCTTTCTTTCTTTCTTTCTTTCTTTCTTTCTTTCTTTCTTTCTTTCTTTCTTTCTTTCTTTCTTTCTCTTTCCTTCCTTCCTTCCCCACCCATATCATATTGAAACAATTCTTATGGAAAGAAGCTAAAATATAGAATACTTTTTGTGAAAGACTACATAAAAATAAGGATGGATTGGCTTGCCCTGATATTTACATAGCTTTCTCCCTTTTATGTCGGGTCTTCCAACTTGTTGGTATTGTGTAATTGAAATACTTCTTTTTTGGAACATTTTTCCTCCTTTCCCCTTTCTTTATTTTACCTTACGACACAATAAGTAAAAAGAGAGATACATTTCGTGGCACCTCGGTGCCGACTCTGTTTTCTGGGTTAGATAAATGCAAAATAGGGTAAAATAAAATACGACTGCAATTATTTTGAAATGAATGTTACAGAAATTTCAGCTGGGAAAGCGTGGAGGGGGGGGGTTGGGGGTGTTAGAAAATTGTGCCATCAACCCCCCCACCCTTATTTTGTTTGTTTCACGCACTGAGAAGAAGCTGTGTGAACTGTTTGTTTGCCTGGCGCGATCGTGCACCTGTTCTTAATCTGTCAAATACAAGTAGGACGTTTTCGGTTTGCACAGGTTTTATTTGTTTGCCTGCTTTTATTTTTAACTTTAGAATAATGCTCTGTTATGACTGGAAAAATGAAAGGAAGGTAGTAGGCTGCTGGAAAAAACAGAGTCACACTTTTCTCCATCATAAAACTCATCTTTGACCTGAAATTGGTCATTGTCTGTCAGCCCAATTCACCCTACTACAGGATGGTTAGAAAATGTCTAGAAACTTAGTAGGCTTCTTGAAAATCCTTGGTGAAGTAGTAGGAAACAAACATCAGAAATAGATGAAGGAATGTATGGTGGACAGGGACTGACCAAGTCTTAGTTTTACTGTGATCAGAATTATTGCTTTTGTTTTCTGCAAAATTCAGCTTTTTTTTAACTTTTAACTTTTGCTAGTATCATTGGTCATGCATGGAAATTCTGTGGTCAGAGATGCTACATATTCTGAGCTCTCAGTTAGCTTTTCCCAGTGCGCTATCTTCTAAATCTGTGCTTATAATCCAACTTTGGGGATTCAAGACTAGAGGAAAGAGAATCTAGAGACAAATAATTCGAGAGATTGTTGCTAATATACTCTACATAACTTGCTTCCCAAAGCTCTTCTCTTTAGCTACAATGGAAGCAATAGTTTCATCTCTGTTTCTACTTTGGGAAGACTAAATCAACTTTGGCTTCATTTCAGAAGGACTAGATTAAACCTTTGGGATGCTTCAAAAGAACAACCTCAACTAGACAATCCTCCAGATGTCTGAATCTCCATTGCTAGAAGCCCTGTCCCTCGTGGACCAGGCTCCATACATTTGAATGTGCCATGGTTGGAGAATTTGGGTTGAATTAATCTTTAGTCTCTCCCAGAAAGACCATGTAAAAATTACTTCACAAGACTACACAACAGATTTACCAGATCCACACGCAAGGTTCCAGAGATGTTTCTTACAAGATGACCAGGCAGCATAAAATGCTGCAAGTACACAACAGTCCTATAATTGGACTGACAAATTGTGAAGTATGATGCAGTGAGGGGTGCAGCTATAAATGGTCACATCATTAGGTGGTTTCAAGCTTTTTAGTTCTACAAACAGATATTATCTAAGATCAACCTTGAAGGCATAGATTGGAAAAGCATTGTCAATCCACCACTCACTATTTTTAGTTATATTAAACTTCATCCCCATCACATTTCACAAGGTTGACTAGCTCAATGACAACATTAATAACAACCGATTTTCAAAAACTAAACTCTTAAGTTTCCAGAATGAAATTCTTAAAATGTTGTCTCTCCCCTCTCCCTCAGCCCAAACCCAAAGCTTTGAACGTTACTTCCAACCCACCTTTACATTCCAGCTCAGATGCCTTCTTGTTGTGCTAATAGTTCTGGTGTCCACCATCCCTGGATCTTGCAGACCAAGATCAGGTGGATTTATGAGGCATCTCTATCATAATATATCCTTTTCTATATGCAGCTGTAAGTTATGTTAGAGATGCAAGGGGAGTAATGTGGTTCCTAGACTATAATTAGATAGCTTGAGATGTTGACATGTTCCCCATTTTGACAGCTAAATCAATGCTATTGAAAGCAGTTTGTAGGCGTTCATGACAGCCTCAGGATTAATACTGCTAGTCTGCCTCAAAATGGCTCCTGTTTATAGGCAGGTAAAACTGTAATAGGATTCTGTGGTTGAATTTAGGGAGGCTTTAAGCAGATAGTAAAATAACGGCTTCCCATAACCATGGGCAGGATCCGGTAGCTATTTCGTTGTCTGGCCTTCATGCATTTCACATGAGTGTTGGCAGTACTTTTTCCTGATTCCCCTCAGTTTTTATTTATTCATTTATTTGCTCATTCAAGGCAGAGAAGGGTATTCCGTGAAGTTCTCAGAACCCCCTAGATGACGTCTAATGGCACTCCTGCATATTTATTTCCAATCATTTTGCATCAGAAATATGAGCTTTACATAAGGCTAATAAATGAGAAAGACAGCGCTCTGCCATTCAGCATTAAAAGGACGGAGAAGAAAGAAGGTGAAAACCTACTTCATGAACAGATACGTAGCTACCCACTTGGCATCTCTATTCAACAATCCCATTAAACCTGAATCCAGTTTCTCTAAATTGCCTCCCTGGTTCCATCATAGGTATAGGATGTATATCTCATCCATCACTTTCCCCTCTTAAAAAACATTCAAGGGACCTACGGAAAGTATGGGTAGTCCTCAATTTACGGCCACAATTGAGCCCAAAAGTTCTATTGCTGAGTGAGACTAAGTGAGTTTTGCCCCATTCTGCAAACTTTCTCATCACAGGGAGATGATGCCACGGTTGTAAGTGTAAAAAACAGGTCCTAAGTCACTTTTTTCAATGCCGCTGTAACTTCGAACGGTCACTAAATGAAATGTTGTATGTCGAGGACCACCAGTTCTCAAAAACTGGCTGAAGCTATGTTGATTGCAGTGGGAATCCTACAAGTGCAAAAATGGAAAGTTGCGTTAATTCCCACAATGGAAAAATGGATAGAAAAAAATGAAGGAGTTGGCAGAGATGGCAAAACTTACTGTTTTAGTGAAAGAATTTATCCAGTTTTGTTTCCACTTGGAAACCGCTTCTGGACTTTATGCTCTGAGCAGACCCAAAAAAATATATATGACACTTTGATTTTAGGTTTTGATTAATTTTGTCCTTATAGAAATGGATAGCACTCACCAAATATGCAAAGCAAAAAGTTGAGGTTGTAATGTTATTTTGTATTCCACTACACCAAAAACAGCTGAAAGTCACTGTTTTCCTTTTTCCCTTACATCATTCTCCCAATTTACCTTTCCCTATTCCCCATCACCTTTGAGTCTAGTATTTTATACTATAATAAACTTTAAAAAAAAAAATCTTGCTGAAGTTATGTGGAAGCTAAGAGGAAAAAAAATAAAAACAGCTGCTTATAAATCCAGCTAAAGTTTCCTAGAAAGAACGAGAAAAACAGAAACGACAATGCCAAGAATCTAGATGTAAGATTACCAAGTTGAAAGTCTGTGACTAAAAAGTAAGAACAAAACACCAGTTACCTTTTGAGGACAGTGTCTGATGTTGAGGCAAACATCTGAAAAAATAGAAGTCAGACGGTAAATAAAAGTGAGATCGCTTCACAGATTGGGGGCAGCCACAAAAGGAGCTCACTGCTTCACGTTTCCTCAGATATTTCACAGAATGTGGAAGGGAGTGTCACATGTGCCATCTCACCTCTTTTGATTTATTTGTTCCATTTTTATGCCCTTGCAATCAATCAAGGCTTGGCAGTTCATAAGAGCACACATGCATAATACAAGAAGAGAAGCCATAATAAAAACAATAATAACGCACACGTAAAGTTGCCTTAAAACCAGAACAAGATTTTACAGCGTGACCTTAACAAGATAAAGAGAGGGTCTCTCTTTAATCTGCTTCTGAAACATGGTCAGAGAAAGCCTGATTTCTGATGGAAAAGTTTTCTACAACTCAAAGGCTGTGACAACGAAGGCTGTTCTTCCTAGCTGCAGTGCTTCTGATTTCTCAGTAGTTGAGAATTACTAACAGTTTTCTCCCACTTGTTCCTATTGGTTGGGTTTATTCTAGCTGGGAGGAAAGTAGACCTACAGGAACCTTAGTGCCAGCTTGCCAAGGATTTCTCTCTCTCTCTCTCTCTCTCTCTCTCTCTCTCTCTCTCTCTCTCTCTCTCTCTCTCTCTCTCTCTCTCTCTCAGTTGTCCATTCATTTGTTCTACAGAAGTATTCCACCTTCTACAAATTAATGCATGCAATCATACCTACTTTGAACCTTGGGGAGAAAAATCAACTATCTAATTTTGGAATATATCAATCGCTCATTGTTTATTCATTTATTTTAAAGCATTTGCAAAATATCCTAATCAGTAGCATTCTTGCACACTTCTGCTGGATTAGAGAAGAAAATGCATGTTAACAAAAGTTTCTGTCTAGATGAGCATGGGAAATAACAGAATAACAGAGTTGGAAGGGACCTTGGAAGTATTCTAGTCCATCCCCCTGCTCAAGCAGGAGTTCCTATATCATTCTGAACTGTCCAGTCTCTTCTTAAAAATCTCCAGTGATGGAGCACCCACAACTTCTGAAAGTAAGCCATTCCACTGGTTAATTGGAAATTTCTTTTTAAATCTAGGTTGGATCTGTCTTTGATAAATTTCCATCCATTGCTTCTTGTCCTCCCTTCAGATGTTTTGGAGAATAGGTTGATTAAACCATAATTAAAAAATATTTTATTTCTTCCCCTCCATACCTTCCTCCTGCAGGAAATGCCTTTTCAGATCAGGAGAAATGGTCTCCAAAGTTGTGATAGTTGATCAAATATAGTACCCATATTTGAGATTGGAAATTCTTGTCACAAAACTGCTCCACTGTCTCATATTAAACAGAATCATTCAAACATACGCAACCTTTCCCTGGAAGCAAAAATGAAAAAGAGTTGCCTCTTGAGGTTCAATCGGTTTATTCCTGCTCCCCCCCCACCGCCTTCTCCAATGCTGATCGTTAGTTGTGGTGTGCAGAACTGACTTTGGTTTAAGCCCCTTACATATAACCTAATGTGGCTGTCTACTTCAGAAATTCCTCCTTACAGTGGAGGTCATTACATTAATGTAGTGAAATGTAGCATGACAATAATTTGGTGCTTATTTTTCCTCTCTGAGTTTTTGTCTTTCGGAGAGATGAATGAAAAGGAATGCAGCAGGAGAAATGACACCGTTTTTAACTCTGAGGAAAAGCTGCAAAGATAACGTGCTTATAAAATGCATCTGAACTATATAGAATTAGATTGATCATAAGTGGGTTTTTTTTTTCTGGAGGAGCAGGAGGAAGAAGGGATCATAGAGTCATAGGGCTAGAAGGACCTTGGAGGTCTTTTAGCCCAAATCACTATCCAAAAGATGGAGGAGAAGGAGGACAAAAGATGGAGGAGAAGGAGGAAGAGAAGACCAAGGAGAGGGAAAGGCAAAGGGGAGAAAGGTTCACTGTCCCTGAGACAATCAACATGAACCTTCTTGCTTGTGTAACAAGTAAATCACTGTAGTTAACATAAAAATGAAACAGTTTTCCATAGTTTCTCTGCAGAGAGAGTTTATCAAGGCAATACTGGAAGACTGGTGATTTGTACCCGGTAAGATATTTATGCAAATATATCTACTATTTCTTAAGGCAAGAAGAACATTTTATGGCTGTTTTTTTGGCCCATTCTCTCATTTATTTCATTTATAGGTAGGTAATGAATAATTTCTGAGTTCGGAGAAGAGATCATTTAAATTATCCCTGCATTGAGCAGCTACTGTAGGTTGACTTAAAGGTTATAGAAGCTTTTTGGCAAAGGGATGCTGGGTCCCAATTTCTGCTCTTCTGAGATTTGTAGATACTCAAACCACCATTATGTTTGATGCTAAGCCTGGAACAGCGAGAAGTTATCTTCCAGCCAGGCAATTGATCATCAGTTTTATGGAAACTGCCAAGTAATGTGCATCCCAAGAAGCCTCACTCTCCAAAAACGCTCATTGTCTGCCAATTTCCAATCATGGTACCTCCAATTCACCATCATTGTCTGTCATCCACCCAACTCTTCTACTTTCTCTATTTATCCACCTAAACCTCTTAACCTCCAAAAATCTATCTCATTTATTCCTTTCCATCCAGTTTCCTTTTGTCCATTTGAGCCTGTTTCATTCTGACACCTGTCCATCATCCTACTTCCCAAAGTGAATTGAAAGTACACATACAAAAAAAAAAATAGTAAGAATTGAGCTGAATTAAGCCAAGCACTTTGGAACTTTATATCACCCAAGATCCAGCCAGATGTACATGGGAAGTTTACAGACCTAGATAGGAAGTGATGACTATTTTTTTTTATTTATGTTCCTCAGCAGCTGATTCTGACGTACGCTGCCTGCAGTACAGGGGGATGGTGTGCAGCCATAAAAATAGTAGCCATTTAGGCTACGCACATGTGTGTTGATGGGGATTTGAAGGTCAACTTTCAATCTTTAGACATGGGCATCACCTCTTGGGAAAACCTTACAGTAGTTGCATCTATCCCTGAGCTTGTGCAATTGATCTCTGCAGCATTTATATGTTCTCAGACATGTTTGATTTAAGATGTTCTGAACAGGTGCTAAGAGCATCCTCACACGTGTGCAAAATCACATTTTGCTCTTTGGCTTTTGCTCACTGTCCAGTCTTGTATACAATATTAACCCAATCCTCCATGAATGTTAATATGTCCATTTTACAGAAACACATACACACACAAACAAATAAACCTGCAATTGAGGGTTGCTACTAGATTTGATTGCAGTCTATGGCTTTCTAGCTTCTCTTCTTGGTTCTGAATCTCCCCTCATTTAAATGGGTGAACATAACTTTTAAAAGGAACCTTTGTGTTTTAACTTCTCTCTCTTTTATATTCCTTACTGATTGTTGAAGTCTCATTCTGAACAGAATGTGTGTTGTTGTTGCGTAGTTATGCCATCAATGGAATAATGATTTATTTCAGGAAAGGAAAATCAGCAGAACCCATAAAGTCATTGCTTAATGTTGATGGGTTATTTTTTCTGAGTAAAAAACCGTCCCATTTCTACTGCAATTTCATCTTAATTCCTGCCCCTCAGAGCAAAAAGCATAATTAAAAATATAATCCTGTTTTGAAAATGTACAGAACAGTCACCAGTTTTATTGTACCTAATGCTAGAAACGAGAGGAATTCAATTCACTTTCATCCCAGGATGTATAACCTTTATATAATGTCATGCACTATTACACAGAAGTGAGATTCATTGGAATCAAAGAACAACAATAAGGAAAATATTGTGCCAGGACTAAAATATATGAAATCAGAAATTGGGAACTATTGCATTGCTTAAGAACACATTCAGTGTACTTTTTATGAAACTTCGTAGCTACAATACTTAAAACTAATACAAATCGAACTTGGAGGAAGAGAAATCAAAAAGAGAAAATTAAAAATGCAGGGGAAAAAAAGGAAAAGAAAGAAAAAAGAAAAGGCACACACACACACACAAACACACACACACACACATATGGAACCTTCATCACAACAAGTAAGGGTAGTCCTTGAGATATGAAGGCAACTGGAACAGGAATTTCCATCGCTAAGCAGTGTGATCATAAAGGATCACTTAGCAACAACGATCCTGCAGTTCCAATTGCAATTCTTAACTGAATTGCATGGGCCATTAGGCCACGACTTCCTTGCAACCTCTTGCTGGCTTCCCACAACAAAAGTTAGTGGGGAAACTGGCAGGAAGTTGCTGAGAAGCAGAAAAGTGGCTGCTGCCACGTGGGGAAGGGCGTGCGGGGATGTATGGTTAGATGGAGCAGCCTAGGAGCAACTTCTGACTTCCTGCTGGCTTCCCCATCAACTTTGCTTTTGAGTGTCCCTGGAGACAGCAGAATAGAAGACAAAACTGGGAAACCCACAGAAGGCAAAGGCCCGCAAATAGAAATAGAATGACTGTGGCCCAAGGAAGTAAAGACAGTACCCATAGTAATAAATGCCTTGGGTGCAATCCCAAAACATCTGGAGCACCATTTAATAACAATAATAATAATAAGGTTGGAAGGGATCTTGGAGGTCATCTAGTCCAAACCCTGCTCAGGCAGGAAACACTATACCATTTCAGACAAATGGCTGTCCAGTCTCTCCTTAAAAACTTCCAGTGTTGGAGCATTCATCACTTCTGGAGGCAGGTTGTTCCACTGGTTAATTGTTCTAACTGTCAGGAAGTTTCTCCTTAGTTCTAGGTTGCTTCTCTCCTTGATGAGTTTCCATCCGTTGCTTCTTGTCCTGCCTTCAGGCGCCTTGGAAAATAGCTTGACTCCCTCTTCTTTGGGGCAGCCCCTGAGATATTGGGAGACTGCTATCATGTCCCCCCTCGTCCTTCTCTTCGTTAAACTAGACATACCCAATTCCAGCAACCGTTCCTTAAATGCTTTGGCCTCCAGTCCCCTAATCATCTTTGTTGCTCTTCTCTGTACTCTTTCTAGAGTCTCAACATCTTTTTTACATCGTGGTGACCAAAACTGGATGCAGTTTTGAACACCTTCGCCCTTGACAAAAAACCCCTCTGTTAATTGCAAGTGGCAGTTTTATTCGGAACAGCTTACATCCTGCAATAATACCTTTAACACCATCAAACAACATCTGCCTATTCTCGGTCCTTGAGAAGGACTCAATAGGTGGATAAAAATGCCAAATCCAAGCTGAACATCTGGCTGACTAGGCAAGCAACGATAGTGATAAATAGGCAGTTAGTCGATACCCTCCTACTTAATATGTCTGGGCTACATTTCTTCAGACTAAAGATAGATAGATAGATAGATAGATAGATAGATAGATAGATAGATAGATAGATAGATAGATAGATAGATAGATAGATAGATAGGAGCATCTTATGAGTTGTGGTGGCGCAGTGGTTAGAATGCAGTATTGCAGGCTAATTCTGCCGACTGCCAAGAGTTCAGTCCTCACAGGCTCAAGGTTGACTCAGCCTTCCATCTTTCTTAGGTGAGTAAAATGAGGACCCAGATCATTGGGGGCAATGTGCTGACTCTGTAAACCGCTTAAAGCACTGTGAATGGTATATAAGTTCTATTGCTATTAATAAAGCAATTCACAGGGAAAAAAGTGAATAAAGATGGTAAATAAAGCTTGGAGGTCATCTAGTCAATTTACACAGATAAAAATTCTGCCACTATTGCAACTTTAACATCTGTTAATGTCTCCACAAAGGGAACTATGTCACCTTCTGAAACATCTGTCTCCCTGACAAATAAACATATCATTAGGAAATTTGTTGTTTTGATTTTCACACCTGAAGGGGTTTTGTGAACCACATATAGGAAGTCTCCTTGGGGGATGCTTTACAGATTTGAATGTTTATACTGAATATTTGATCTTTCCAGACAAACATTGGACATTCCGGTGATGGGTACCAATCTCTATGAGGGGCATTTCCCTTTCAAATAAACTTATATTCACTTGAAAGAGAGAGAGAAAAAAACCTGTCAGTTTAAAATATCATAGCTTTTAATAGCTATTAGTTACTTTGCCATTTTTCCAGATTTGTTGTTCTTTAAATATGGGATTTTTAGAGTGGGTGTCTGTTTTGGGATATCAAATTGAAGGCAACAATTTATGGAAAGCTATTTAGAGAAAATAGAGATTGTAGCAGCTCAGTGAAAAGCACAATACACATTTTGCACTGGGTTGCAGAGGATGTAAAATAAACTTTTCCATTATCTGTCACTACTAAAATTATATACTTAACATTTTATACTTGATTTCTCACTTTCAGAATGTCTCAGTCATATGACTGAGTTTTAAAGCACTATAAGGAAATTATTAGCATCTAAACGATTTCCATTTTAAAGGATGTTTAAGTTATTTATGAAAGAACAGTCTGTAAGTTCAGAGTTACAGATAATTCTACACTTAAGCCATTTGGTTAAGTCTTGTCCTCACACTAATGACCATCTCAAGAATCCCCATGGTTAAGTGATTAAAATTCAGCCATCTAGCAACTGGACATATTTGATGATTGTGGCATTCCAGGACCATGTGATCACTATTTGTGACCTTCCCAGTTAGCCTCGGACAAGCAAAATCAATGGGAGAAGCTGGAACCGCTTAATAACTGCATTAGCAACTGAACAATCGTGGCACAAAGGTTGCAAAACCAGGCATAGCTCAGTTTACAACTGCCTTGCTTAGCAACAAGCAATGGTAACTTAAGGATCATCTGTACTGGGATTGATTTTGTAAGAATGGATGCAGAGGGTGAAGATCTCTTTCCATTAGGAATCCACAAAGCAATTCAAGCTTGAAATGCTTCAGCCTCGAAACAACTAGTTTGAGTTATTCCCCACTTGAAATGAAGACTGTATTCTGAGAATTTTGTTTTGTTGCCCCCAACAATCTGGGTCTTCATTTTACTGACATAAGAAGGATGGAAGGCTGAGTCATCCTTGAGCTGGTCAGGATCAAACTGCTGGCAGTTGGCAGAGTTATGGATGGACAGAAGGAAGGAAGGAAGGAAGGAAGGAACAAAAGAAGGAAGGAAGGAAGGAAGGAAGGAAGGAAGGAAGGAAGGAAGGGCAATAGCACTTAGACTTATATAGTACTTCACAGTGCTTTACAGCCCTCTCTAAGCAGTTTACAGAGTCAGCATATTGCTGCCAACAATCTGGGTCTTCATTTTACTGACCTTGGAAGGATGGAAGGCTGAATCAACCTTGAGCTGGTCAGGATCGAATTCCTGGTTCATAGTCAGCTTGCAATACTGCATTCTAACCACTATGCCACTACGGCTTGAAATGGCAGAAACTGAAGGGAAGTAGAGAGAAGATGCTTGGAATCTAATTGAAAATGGCTCCATATAAACACACACACACACACACACACAAAAGAACAGCGGCAGCCAGATGGCAAAGTCTGTTGTATAATGGCTTGAAATAAAATGTTTTAACATGAAGGGCATGGGATGATAACTTCAGGGAACCAGGGAAAGATGCATGCAGGATTTTTATAACTGGTGTTTGTGTATGTTAAGTCTGGTCTACGCAGTCAGTGAAATTAAGCGGCAGAGTTTGCCAATGGCAGAATGAATTCCTCAGATTATATTTGGTGGAAATCACAGTCTTCTGTAGCACATAAGAAGCTATTTTGTAACTAGTCAAAACACCGGTCCTTCTACTTAACACAATTTTCTTTCCTTTTGGGGAAAAATATCATTTTCTATTTTTTTTACCAAATTGCAGAAGAAAAATCAAGAATTATGCGGAAGGGATGTTTAGCCTAGTTTGATTTTACCCAAGTTTAGGGCAATCCAAAAGTTGGCCAAGATCTTTGACAAAATGGAAGGCTGTGTCAAGTCAGGTCAAAGTTTGTTGCAGTCAAAGACCAACACAGAATGAAACAATTAAGAAATTGTTTAAAAACAAAAGAGGAAAAAGACCAGATATAAATCACAGATATAAAAGGAAAAGGCATTCTATTCTATTCTATTCTATTCTATTCTATTCTATTCTATTCTATTCTATTCTATTCTATTCTTCCATTCCAATATATATATATAATATATACATATCATGTAGTTCTTTGAATCTTTGAAAGAAGGTCAAGATCTGTTGTACACAAATTTTGCTGTGGAGGAAAAATCTGAAGGTGCTGAGTCAGAAACCTCTCACCCCAGCCAAAGCTCTGAATGGCTGCCAATTAATGAACACTTAATCTCTCTCTGATAAGGACAATGAGATACAAGAAGACCTTGTCTGAATGCCAAATCTGAGAACTAAAAGACAATTAAAGAGAACCTCTTATAAAGCAACTCAAAAAATTACACTTTTTATGAGGGTTTTAAATAGTTCAAATAATAGCAATTAAGAACAAAGAATATATACTTAATTCTAAATTTGTAGAAGCGATAAACTTAAAAAGCTAACTATGCAAACCAAAAAGAAGAAAGATACAGTAATACAGTTGCTTTTTTAATAAACCAGGGATAGCAAATAAACCCATAGCTGAAATGAATGTTTGAACTCAGCCACTAGTTCATTGCTGAGTGGATGAGTTCACACAACATGCCAAACTGTAATCCCAGATTAAACAGTTGCCATATTCATCCATCCGTAAAAAATATAGACACATTTTAGTTTAACAAAATGGCCTGAACCTACCAACCCACTGAAATAATGGCTGGGTTCCAACAGGACATTGATCCAAAAATCACTCGACCCTGTTTTAGTCTAGCCTAGCGTGTTGTATGTCTCCAAAAACTGAACAGTAAATTATGTGAACAGGCTCACATTCTTAATTCTTTTCAGGTATGATCTTCTCTCTGATTATTGTATTTATGTGAGTGGGAGAAGCTAAATTAAACTTACTGGCTGCATCTCCTCTGTCGTGTCTCCAGAAGGGCCATTTACCAGCATCCTTCAATCTGTGATTCCCATTCCAATTTGACTTAGACCATGAGGGATTGTCCCGATAGCGTTAGCATGCTTCTTCACAACACACCACCAATAGATAAAGGTTTCCCCCTGCTCAGTCGTGTCTGATTCTAGCTGAGGGAGCCAAGTTGTCTGAAGACACTTCCATGGTCATATGGCCAGCATGACTATACGCCAAGATGCGTGGAACGTTGAAATCTTCCCACCAAAGTGGTACCTATTTATTTACTTGCATTTGCATGCTTTTTAACTGCTAGGTTGGCAGGAGTTGAGGCAAAAATAGGAACTTACCCTGTCATGGGATGCTTGAGTCTCAAACTGTCAATCTTCTGGTCAACAGCCCAATGTCTTAAATGCTAGGCTACTGTGCCCTCCTCTACCACCAATGCAGTATTAACATTGTCAACTAATGAGAAGATATCTTGTCCCATTCTAGTCCCTCCTGAAATGAGATGTTAACTTGGTCAAAACTCTCCCAGCTGGACAAGTAGTCTAAGCTGGTTCGTGGCAGGTTAGGGGGCTTAAATTCTCCATCTTATGTTTTGGTGTTGATCAGGTTGAATAACATTGTAGGGCTACAGGCTGGGCTTAATATTTTTGAATATTGAATAGAGTTTGAATCGCATGGGTATGCGAAATGGGTCAAGCAATGGGTAGAGCTGAAAAGTTCTGATCGTTTTTTTTTCTCCTCTGGATTTTGGTGAGATGCTATGTTCAGAAATATTTCTATGTTAGAGCATTACGTGGTTATTTTATTTCCTGACTCTATAAGCCAAGAAGCTGTACAACGAAGCTTGGGCAGTTGTGGTCAGGACAGGCTTTGGCGAGAAAAAAACTGAACATGTATGGCTTCCTGCAGCTCTGATGCCTTAGAATAGGTGGAAAATAACTAATCCCATTATTTTTATATACTTACTGTGTTATGCTTACTGTGTGTAAGAAAAGAGCCTTGAAAAGTGACTGGAATAAACACGTACATACTAATGTGTGTGTTTTAGTAAACAAATCTGGAATTCATCATGCTGCATTGTGTCAGCAACCACCACAACATCAACAACAAAACACCCTGAGTTGTTTACTATTCCTGCCAGCTTTTCAGAAAACCCAGGACTATAATGAGAATGTCACAAACCCAGGTTGTCAGTTCTTAGCAAGGCTTCTGAGAGCATTTCAAATTGACGGGGTGGTTGAAGGCCAAAAATAAAACAAATAAAAATAAATGGCGAGACTTCACAGTAAAATGGATCGCAGGCCCACCTTTTAAATTTGTTTTAAAAATAACATTTCCTTGTCATCTTGCAAGGATAATGGTTGTGAATGAGCATAGACAAGCAGTTAAGAAAGCAAACAGCAGAATTCTTTGTATAGATTCCATTTTCTGTCATTCTATATTATGGCTTATTGTAAAAATCAGTGATGTCATTGATAGGGTAGGGAATGCTGGTTTTACTTTGCTGCAATCTATCATTATCACCACCATCATCAATATTGTCATCATCATCAAACTAATTACTATTATGTCACTTTCCTCCAAAGGAACTAACTGGACAAATATTTCTAAAGAAGAACAAAAATGGTACCAGATCGCTTTCTTGTCTATCATCTATGGAGACCACACTGATTAATTATGGAATTTTGATCCAATTCTATGATGGATGTATTTTGTTTAAATATTATTAACAGTGTAATTTAGTTTTAATGAAAAGGAGGATTAGGGATGACATGATAGCAGTATTCCAATATCTCAGGGGTTGCCACAAAGAAGAGGGAGTCACGCTATTCTCCAAAGCATCTGAAGGCAGGACAAAAAGTAACAGATGGAAACTAACCAAAGAGAGAAGCAACCTAGAACTAAGGAGAAACTTCTTGACAGTTAGAACAATTAATCAGTGGAACAACTTGCCTCCAGAAGTTGTGAATGCTCCAACATGGAAAGTTTTTAAGAAGAGACTGGACAACCATTTGTGTGAAATGTATAGGGGGTTGGACTAGAAGACCTCCAAGGCTCCTTTAACTCTGTTATTCTATTCTATTCTATTCTATTCTATTCCCATCTTTCCAAATATATAATCTCTATCCATAAATAATCAAGTATTGTACATAATCATGTACAAATACAAACAAAATCTTTGTTTACTCAATGCAGGAATAAAACAATACCAAGAAACTCATTGGAAAATTAAAACTGTGTATGATTTTTCAAATGCGTATCAAAATAAAAATCAAGATTGAAAGTGCTAAGCAGCTTTAACTTTGAACTGTGGAAAGAGTGCAGAGAAGAGCAACAAAGATGATTAGGGGCCTGGAAGCTAAAACATATGAAGAACGGTTGCAGGAATTGGGTATGTCTAGTTTAGTGAAAAGAAGGACTAGGGGTAACATGATAGTAGTGACAGTAGTGTTTCAATATTTGAGGGGCTGCCACAAAGAAGAGGAGATCAATTTATTTTCCAACTTATATACCCACACATAAACATACACACACACACTTACTTATGGATCCATGCGTGAAGGATTCTTACAGGGTAGACAAACTGTCAGATTTATCTTTGGAACAACTTTCTGGATTAAGGAGTTTCCAGCCACTGCATCTGAATAAATTGTGCATTCACAAAGAAGTTTTTTTGACAACTTTTGGGCTTAGGAAGGAAGGTGGAGAGCTGGAGAATCTGTGCCAAGCAAAAATTCTTCTCAATCAGAGAAAATTTGACAAACCCAACACAGGAGTAAGTGATGTATCACCTATCAAGCTATGGGTTCATGGAGCAAAAATATTGGACCATCAAT
This sequence comes from Protobothrops mucrosquamatus, assembly GCF_001527695.2. Lineage (NCBI taxonomy): Eukaryota > Metazoa > Chordata > Lepidosauria > Squamata > Viperidae > Protobothrops > Protobothrops mucrosquamatus. The sequence goes on from NW_015387208.1 coordinate 37,052, forward strand.
AAAAGTCGATAGAGTGCATGGTGGTTATTTGTTTTCTCCTTCCAGACAAAGTTTTGAGATCACATAAGGATGCTTTTGTTTTGTTTTTTTGTTTTTTTACTTTTTATATTAATAATCTATCGTTTGCAGACACTTAAATGAATTCAGTTATTTGAATCTGCTTCATCAGAATGACAAGCATATCAAGGTCTAAGAAGTCAGTGCCTGCTTGCTTAAATGAGCTGGTGATAGGAAATGCCAGATTGCTGCTGATTGTGATATTTAATATTGCACCCAAATGTGTCCTTCAATTTCACTGCAGAAACAGAAGCCATAGCGATGGTTCAAAACTGGCCTTGGAAACATGTAGAACTCTTTATATTTTCGGGAAAAGAAAGAAGGGAAGGAAAAAAGGCAACCGATATTCAGGCCAACAGTATTTATGTACAGCTTTGAGAAGGCCATAGAATCTAAACCATTGGAAGTTGCTAATGGCACCAGATGCATACTTCTGAGTGGAAATCTACGTTGGTGGAATATGGGATCATCACTGGACGCTGAAAACCTTCTGGAAATCTACTTCCTTGGTGCCATGAGATTATTACTGGACACTGAAATTTCAAATCTACTGTAGATTTGAAGGACCAGTCTGAAGACAGGAAAAGCGCAGCTAAATTACCTCTCTGAATATTATCTATCCATCCATTATCTATCATCCATCCATCCATCCATCCATCCATCCATCCATCCATCCATCTATCTATCTATCTATCTATCTATCTATCATCATCATCATAATCTACTGTCTCTTCTCTCTCTCTCTTTCTTTCTCTTGTTCTTTCTCTCTGTCCATCTATATCACAAGCTATTAAAATGTCATTATGATCCCATTTTTAAACAGTGAATTAAACCCAGACAATACAGGATAATTTATTTTTCAATAAAAGAAATGAAAAAAAGAAGAAGAAAATTTGGAAGAAAGCATTTTCAGCTCAAATTCCCAAGATTAAAAACCAAGGGTGTAACTTCAGATCTCTCTATGTGGTTTAATGAATTTAGCACAGAAATGATGTTGCTCTACACAGATTAAAGTATTCTACTGTTGGATAAAGAGAGCATCAGCCATATGTCCCCTTGTTCCAATGGAGGAGCAGTTCCATAAGAAATACACAAACATGTCTTCGATCTTTTTTTTCTTACATAGATGAAAAACAGTTTTGATGTGAAATGGCCTGCAGGTTTGAGCTTCTGGTTATTGATGGGATTATAAAATCAATGACTTTCTTTCCAAAGGACTTGTTAGCACATGTATACTTGGTTCTCAGATGGTCTTTGATGAAGGCGAGGAAAGGTATTTGAGAATATATGGCAAGACAATCTCTTTATTAATCTGAGGGGGTGTGTGTGGAATGGACAAGCTGAATGTAGAGATAACTATTAGATATGGAAGGAAATGCAGCATTTATGCAACATTGTTCCATCAGTCCTGGATTCAATGTACAAAATACTTAACTCTGAATAAAAATAGAAATAAGGCCCTGGCTCCTATTTATTGACTCTTTAATACATAATGTTGAGAAGCTAAACTAGGCAATACACTCCTAAGGCATAATCATAACAATTTATCATTTGGCAGCATTTGAGTGGTTTTAGATAATTTAATTCACTCAAGTTGTATGATGAAGACCCCATGAAGAAATCTTGGGGGCAACCAATGCTGAGATGAGTGCTGATCAGAAAAAAAAAATCTTCTGCAGTTCTGCTTCATTCTGATAAGAAACACTCATCTTTGGACATTTGTTTTCACTTTTTTTCAAAGGAAAAGAAATTTGGTGACACTCTTGGTAAAAGAGAGAGTTTGGTGTAACGGTTCAGGTGCTGGCTTAGAAACCAGAAGACTGAATCTCTCTCTATTGGAAATAAATATATGCTTTTTTTTTCTTTTTACGATCCTGTAATCCCTTGCTTTGGGATGGGGTTAGAGCAACTGATTGGAGCTGAGCATTTGCTGGCCGGATGCCCTTCCTGATGCCTACATGGTGTTCACAGCAGATATTTTCTCTTTGCACCTTGATAGAGAAAAATCTACCACTGCCTAGCACTGAACTCTCAATCTTCTGAGTGGGAGGTGAGCGTCTTCACCTCTAGGCCACCATGCCATGCCATAAATAGAGGAATATATTTCACTAAATAGATTTCTTTTCCATCAAAGGGACTAAGAATGTTAGGGGGAAAAACATAAGAAAATGTTGGCACCACACTAATTTTGTGTTTTGCTTTCTGTAACCAAGATTAAAAATAGCTTGTAAATCACTATTTATGATACTCTGGTCTTTTAAAGATCCTATAGGGAGCTATAAATATGGAACAGAGTTGCGAGGAAAACCATTTTTGTAAATGGCTTCTTTTGCCTAAGGAAAACCATTTTTTTGCAACCTTAATCATCACCATTTAACTGTATATGATACTCATGTGCGTGGAGGGAAATGAACAAGGAGAGAGATTACGGTTTCTGCAAACTTTCAATACGAAGATGGAGCTCTTATTTGTTTTTCCAGGGTGTTGGGGAGTCAATGTAAGGAGTAAACAATCCATAAACGAAATTGTTGTGTAGGCATTCACAATAAATAGAGCTGAGTATTGAAAGCAATACAGTATATCTAGGGCTTTCAGTATGATGTGGAGTCTGACGATTTCTATTTTATACTTTATATAGGTAGTCCTCCGTTTACAACAGTTCATTTAGTGACCATTTGAAGTTCCAATGGCACTGAAAACAGTGACCCTTTTCCACACTTATGACCATTGTAGCACCCCCATGGTCACATGATTTGCCTTTGGATGCTTGACAACTGACTCACATTTATGATGATTGCAGTGTCCCAGAGTCATGTGATCCCCTTTTGCAAAGTCAATGGGAAGCCCGATTCGCTTGATCGGTTATTAATTTAATAACTGCAGCGATTCACTCAACAAATGTGGCAAGAAAAGTCATAAAATGGGGCCAAACTCGCTTAGCAACATACATTTTGGGCTCTATTAAAGTCATTGGTTGAGGACTGTCTGCAGTCTCCTGCATCATGGGATGGAGAGGTGGTAAGGAGAGGCATCAATAGTTCATCAAATTTCTAAGCATTTCTGACCTTTTTCATGATTCAAGGGGTATTTGCAAGAGAAGATTCAATTGAAATGCATTTTTTGATCACTCATGAAAGACTCTCATTGCTCCAAGATGCTAGACCTGTGATCCTTGACCTTGGCAACTTAAAAATGCATGGACTTCAACTCTTAAAATTCCCCAATCAGGGGTTCTAGTTTTTATATACTTTTCAAAATCTTAATTGCTTTTATATTTTGGGTTTTTTTTTTTGCTATTTGTAAGCTGCCCAGAGTTATCTTAATGAGGAGATGGGTAGCATGTAAATTTAATAAATAAATATTTTTTATAAAAAATCAAGGGGGTAATTGTTGCCTACACAACTATATGGATGTGTGATAAGGACACCGGGAATCAACTTTGATTCAAATGAGCTTTTCTTTTACTGTTGTTCATAGTGTGTTTCCTCTTTTTAATTGCAATTCAAAGAATTCTCAGCTGAACTGGATTTCTTTCTATTGAGTTTCTGTCAATCTGAATGTTCATGTTATTTTTGATCCAAAACTAATGGGCTAATCCATTCAGCAGTGAATATCTCTTCCTCCATTCTGTTTCACATAGGAGTTGCTTGCATTTGAAATAAGAAGTTGTATAACTTTGGTATTTATTCCACTGGGTCCCGAAATAGTTTGCTCATCCCTCTCCAAGCCTTTGATCTAAAAGAAGGAAATTTCCTGAAAATTAATTCCATGCATCCAATGAACATTAGCATGCTGTAGCTCTCCCCAGCCTTCTTCTCGCCCCTCCTTTCTCTCTCTCATGATCTAATGGTTAGAGACTGAGGAACAAATGAACATGATTAAAGTGTATTCCAATTTTATGCACGCATACTTGGAATCAGAAGTCGGTTCGGTGAGACGTATTTATTTATGGTGTTGTTCATCACATTTGTATTCTGCCACAATCACAGAAGGCTCTTGATGGCTTGCTGTAAAAACACATTCAAATAAAGAGCTTGAAACATCCCAAAACAATAGAGGGCATCAGTTACTCAAGACCACCACCCAACCTCAAAGGAAAGCTCTATTTTCAACTTTTTCTGAAAAGCTGATAATGTTGGAGACAGATGGATGGGCAGATTTATTTTTCAAGTAGAGAGGACTGCAGTATTAGTGTAATGCTGTATAAAATAGGATGGCAGTTGTTGACACTTTATTAGTCTCTTTTAATTTCTGATATGCAGGGCTGTCCTTACTAAGGGTTCAGATCTCTCATCAATTCAGAATATGCCTCTTTGCCTGTTAACTGGGGTTAAGTAATGATACCATGAACTGGTGCTAAAAATATGCCCACAACATTTACATCCATATATATGCATATGCTTATTCAAGATGAAGCAAACTACTCTTGACAATTAAATTATGCAGCTATTATCTATTGTCTATCATGCATATTCATTTTGGAAGGAGGCTGTATGTGGAGCTTTAGAAATATTAAAATGCTACTCTTTGATGATGGAAATGTTTTATTTAAACCAGCATCTCCTTGGTGGTCCCAAATGTACAGTTCTAAGTTCAGAGTTTGCAATTCAACTGTCTCACTTTTGTGGACAAACAAGAACATTTTCACACTTGCTTCCTGATCTATGTTTGTGTTTATACACAGTGCCAAGCTTTGGGTTACTCAATGATTAGTGTGTTGACCAAACCACAGTTAAACAGTAATACCTATAATTTCCTTCTCCTTCAACCCCTTTCCTTCCTTCCTTCCTTCCTTCCTTCCTTCCTTCCTTCCTTCCTGAATTGAAATTTGAGGCTTTAAAAGGAATAATGTTGAGAAAGGAAGATGCTCGTTTATCACCTGATATTCAGTCTGAGTTGATTATCATAAATGAAAAATATCAACCCATCTCATAATTTCAAACAGTACACTATACTTGAGCAGGACATTTCTGGAGGTGGATAGCAACCAATCATTTTGTTACTTCTCCGAACTGTTCTGTGAAGACAATTAAGTTGTTTGGATGACCAACCATGATGAGAACATCTGCATAGTGGAAAAACATGTCCTTTGCATATAAAGAATCCCGGTGGAATTCTCAAGATCTTTAGGTAAAACTGGGAAAGTTTCCTCCCTAAAACCTCTGCCAGTTGAGATCTTATGAGACAGATTCTCATGTAACTTTTTCCCCCTGTGACGAAAAAAAGAAAGAAAAAAACCCACGACTTTGTAAGGCAATTTAATAACCTATAAATTATAGGTTTAATGGACTGTGTATCTAACACCACTCACGACTTATAACCATTTTAGGAGTTTTCTATTTATTCAAGAAAGATTAAAATCAAACAGGCTAAAGTCTGCTTTATAGATGGCGGTGATAGGAATTTTATTTATTTATTGCTTCATTTAGGCTACTTGTTTGAAGCTGGCTTAGGTTTTATCCAAGCTCTGTTTAGGTAGCTATAGAAATTGAATAATAAATAAATATTGATTACTTTTATAATTTCTGACACTTTAATACTTTCAAAGAGGTATGGAAGAAAAGGAGGGAAGTTGGATATATATCTGCTTTTCTGTCCCTTTTAGGCTGTTGAACCATCATATTTTACTTTTATAGTAGTTCCTTCTCTGGTCACTGGTGAAAGGCAACAAACCTTAGATACTGAGATTAATATATCCTCCTAAAACTTAATTTTCAACTGCTTTCCATTTGAGGTGTCCTAAATTGTTACAGGCTCCAATATCCCTGTGCACAACTGAGCCCAACATTTCTGTCGCTAAGCAAGCCAGTTCTTAAGTGAGTTTTGCTCCATAGACTGCAATACTTAATAACATATCAACTAATTCTAGTCATCACCATTAATATTTAAAATCACTAGTAATAAAACTATTATTAATCTAAGAAATAACACTTAGCTAAGAGTCTATCATTTATTCTATTCAATTTTAAGATTCAATTCAATTTTAAGTTCTGATCGTATTCTAGCGTATTTCTAACCCTGATCGTCTCTTCTTGAATGCTGGTAATGCCCGTCAGGCTACAGAAGGACTAACACTTGAAAAATTAAGAAGCCTTCTATTACTTTCAAAAAGTCTTCAACTAACTGGAGTAAATTACTCATATTTCCATGTAACGTGTATCTCGACTCCCCCGAGGAGGATTAATCCCCCTTCAAAGCACAGCTGACCTTCTTTTGGGGGAGAAACATTGCATAATGACATTTCTTCTCTCCAGCTATTATATTCTTCAGACCCAAACAATTGATCTTGGGTTCATTTTCTTCTCCTTTAGCAATGCTGGGCCTGTGGCAGGGAGGGACAAGCACTGCAGATGAATTGCCAGAATGCATGAGGATGCATAAGGAGAAGTGCAGAAAGCAAAGAATGGAACGGTTAACCCTGAAGGCACTGAGCTAGTGGTGACAGCTCCCTGCCTTTGCTGTGTGAGTAAAATGCTCAAGATAAATGTTCTGGTAAGAGTTCTTTTCTCTCCTCTTCCCAGCTTAAATTACAGGGGGGAGAAATGTGTTTCTGCTGGACTTCAAAATGCATGGATTCTGTCTCTTGCGCTGTCTGCTTTTAGAATTTAAGTGGAGTTGGACCATCAGGAAAGCTAAGTGCTTAGTTCTAGGTTGCTTCTCTCCTTGATCAGTTTCCATCCGTTGCTTCTTGTCCTGCCTTCAGACACTTTGGAGAATAGCTTGACTCCCTCTTCTTTGGGGCAACCCCTGAGATATTGGAAGACTGCTATCCTGTCACCCCTGGTCCTTCTCTTCATTAGACTAGACATCCCCAATTCCAGCAACCGTTCCTTATATGTTTTAGCCTCCAGTCCCCTGATCATCTTTGTTGCTCTTCTCTGTATGAGTGAGGACTTTCTGATCTTGGTCAATTAGGTTCACCCCTTAAATGAAATAGTTTCCCCAATTGGCAGGAATTCCTTTTCTTACTTGCCTAACCTCACCCCTTACTGGTGGAGATACACAAGCCCTCTATTTATCGCAGCAAGCAGACTGTGTCATAGCAAATGTAAAGGCAGCATTATATCCAGCAGGTGACATTCTGGTATTGTCTGCTTCTCAAGAGCAATGAATGATTTGAATGTTATCATGATATACAGAACCCCAAGGAGAACATTGTCTGCTGTGGTATAATGCGTTTAAAATAGATGTTTTATAGAGCCAGTTGAATTATTCATTTTAAATATAAAAAAATGGGCAGGTTTAGACCTTTCCATTCTCTCGGTGAAATGTTCATGAATTAGATTCAAACTGCCTAGAGTATCTGCGGTGTTGATTGGTGCTTATGAAAATTAGATTTCACCTATGGCTTTTATGGATGGCTGATGGTTGGTTACCCATGAGCATTTCAAATGACATCAAGAGTGAATTATACTACTTTTCTTCTCTCTCTCTCCCCCCACCATCCCCCTGCTTCATTCCAAATGCACAGAACTTTAGAAGTAACAGGGACATCAACAAAAGAACGAATAACCTGCTTTGGGTTAAAGTTTTGAAGCCTGACTATCATGGAGATGTATTTGCCAAATGACTTTATAGCCAAAGCTAGAATCTAGCTTTCAACACAGGACTTCAGGGAACCAGAAAGTATTTCAAAACTTGTCGGAATTTTCTTGGCAGGATATTCAGTGCCAAACAGGAGGTTTAATCAATGCTGCTGATTTCAGAAGATCCTGGCTGTCCATGCATTCACGCATCCATCCATCCATCCATCCATCCATCCATCCATCCATCCATCCATCCATCCATCCACACTATTCTTATATATTAGTACTTAGTAAAAATTGCTTTTTCCAATCTTTAGACTTCAAACATGAGGAACATGTTTCAGAGAGTTAATAAATTTCAGCATAGGATTTGGCAGTGTTTTCCATTGCTTCATGCCCTAGTCCAGGGGTAGGCAACCTCGGCTCTTTTATGACTCATGGACTTCAACTTCCAGAATAGCTGACTCAGGAATTCTGGAAGTTGAAGTCCATGAGTCATAAAAGAGCCGAGGTTTCCTACCCCTGCCCTAGTCATTAACATATTGAGGTTGCCTTTGATGAGTATTTAGAACCTTCAAGTGGTGCAGAAAGCAGTAGCATGAGCATTTGTGCATGCTCCTGGAAGAACAGAAAGCACATCTCTGTTCCATGAGCTGCATTGGCTGCCAGTTTGCTTCCAGGTCCAATTCAAAGTGCTGGTTTTAACCTTGAAAGCTCTTCATGGCATGGGATTGTGTAATCAGAAGCATCACATCTCCCCAATTACACCTGCCAATCCCATAGATCTGGCACAGAAGGCAAACTATGAGTCCTGTGAACTACGACTTACACTTGATGGGTCCCAGAAGGCGGGCCTTCTCTGCTACGGGGCCCATCTTATGGAATTATTTACTCCTCCCCCCCAATAAGGTTAATTCCATCTGTTAACTTTCCAGAAGTCTCTCAAGACCTAGCTGTCATCAGGCCAGGGATCGGCAGACATTCTTAGATATCTCCACAGCAGTTGATATATTCACTGTCTCTGTGTACAGTAGTTTGTATATTTTAAATTTTTAATAATATTCTAATTTTCAACAGTGCTCTTATATTTTTATAACGATTTTCCTATATAAATATATGTTGTTTTATTCAGTTGTTGTATATTGCCCAGAGTTGCTTTTTGTGACATAGGCAGCCATATAAATTTGATTAATAAATAAATTTGAGTAATAAAATTACTTCAATTGTCCCAGTCTTCAGCTTTGATGCTGTAAAGTCATTCCATTTTGAAACACAATTCTTTAGAAACCTATATATTGAAACTCTGTGTAATGCTTCCTGACAGAATTCAGTCTTGGCACAGTTTTATTGTGTGTTTAGTATAAATTGAATTTTCTCCAATTTTTCCAGACTTTTGCTTCTACATTTGCTACTACTGTTACCTTTTTAATATTTTATGTTGAGCTCCTTTCCCCCCCCCCCAACGATTCAGTGTTTTATAAACTTAAGTGTGCCAAGATTCCAATCTGTGTGTAAGAAGCACAACATGAAGATGTATTTAAAACACAATGAGTCATTTGTTCAACGGTACTAATTTTAATTTTGCTCTAAGTTGTTTCTCAATCTATGTCTGCTCCTGTTGATTTAAAATACTGTGCTTATATTTCAGACAGGGCAGTAAGATTGGATAAAACAGGTGATCTATAATTTTATGCAGAACAGCTTACCTTCTGCCATGGCAACCAGTTAACAGAACTTTAGACTTATCATGTGGGATAAAAGGTAAAATCTCTTTTGAATCAAGCTCAACCTCTGATGACCTCAGAGACCTGTCAATGCTTTTTACTGACAACAATGCAGAAATGGTTTCTGATGCTTCTTTGACTTCCCATTCTAATGTACACCTCTGGAGGCCTGGCCTCCTTCAGTTCCAAGGTCAGCCAGGTATGGTCATCTGCTGAAATGGTTACAGGTTAATACATTCCTCAATAGTCTGTTCTCCCATTTTGATGTCCTTTTTGCAGTGTTTTTTTACTCCGTTCTCATTTTGAGGGGCTTGAGATAATCAAACTTTCTGTCCTTTTAATAAGCAGAGTAGGTTGGAGGAAGAGATGGTCATGGACCAAGCTGGGTTGCTAAATTTGACCTTTTCTTGACTCATGCTCTGTCCCCAAGCTGCTTGCTTTTTTCTCCCCATGCTTCTAGGCTCATTGACTATATGGAGATCCCAAGTCAATTTGAAATTCCTGACAGACAGAACTTTGATTGCTGAACTGTTTGTTCAAGTTGAGTTCGAGCTATTACTAGGAGATCAAGCATGGGACTACCTAGGGCCGACTGAGCTATGGACAGGGGTGAAACAGAAAACAAAAGGCACACCAGAGATCAGACTTGCAGGTTGTATTCCTACTATATGTTTAACCTGGTTACTGGATTAACCCATTCTCATAGCCTGAATAATTCTTTCCAACGAGGCACCTATTAAGTCCATGATCTAAGTCCACACCACACTCTAAACATCAAAAGCGAAACCAGTGACTTATTCAAGTTGTGTGAACATCACTAATAAATCATATCTCGAGATCAAAGCAGAAAGCCAAACCATGGGAAAAGATAGTAGCTAGTTTCTATGGAGATTCTCAGCCATGGTTGTCCCAAAGGTGTTTTTTCAAAAGGCAACTGGACTTTGTTTTTGAGTTCTGAACTGGAGAAGCTTCTTGGACGAGACACGAAACGTCTTCAAGGAAAAACAAAGTCCAGTTTCCTTTTGAAAAAGCACCTTTGGGATACGGTAGGGAAGGTCCCATTCCCAAACAGGAAAGCTTTGTGTAGTTTCTTACATAGAAACAAAAACCCAATAACTGGCCGTGGCGCAAAGATTACCCTATAGAAATGCTAAGCTGTAATTCATTTTAAGCTCTACTCCTTCTGAGCCGCAGTGGTGCTTTGTTGCTTCCTCATTGTTTTTTAGGCATTCACCTTCAATTTAATAAAAAATAAAATGTCTTTCCCAAGGCTCATTAGAGGAGAAGAACAATGGCAAAAATGTCATGTAGGAGTATAAAAGTCTTGACTGTCTCTTTGTTACGAGGAGGAATGAGCAAAGTCTATTGAGGTTTCGTGGCTTATAAATTCAAATAAATGAAATAAAATATGAAATATGTGAAAATGCTGCATTTCACAGTACTGTCGTCTTTTCAGTTACCTGGTCTTTCACATTCCAGTCCAAGTGCAAAGGAAGACTTCAAAGAAGAATTCCATCCGTTGGAATTTTTCAGACAGCAAGTATGGAGCAGCAGAGTTTTAGAATAAACTTGGTTTTGAAGGACATAACAAATGCAAATGAGTCAAAAGATGATAATAACAGTTGTGACCTTCTGACAACAACCAGGTTACTAATTTATCAACTGCAGTGATTCATCTAAAACAACTATGGCAAGAAAGGTTGTAAAATGGCGCAAAACTCACCTAACAAACATCTCACTTAACAACCAAAATGTTGGGCTCCATTGTGGCCATACGTTGAGGACTTCCTGTATTTAATGTAGTGTTATTTAATTTAATGTTACAGAATTTATTTGAATTATTATTACACATGATCTGTAAACTCTTTCTACCAGTGCAATGGGCCCGCTATATTTCTCTTCTTAGCAGATACGATTCATAGTCAGTTGGTGATCAACTGCTATTCCAAGATTCTCTTCACATTACCAGGTCATGAGTCCCACATCCTCTACCTGTGGCATTTGATTTATTTTCCTAAGTGAAGAACATTGCCTCTCTCTTTTTTTAATCTGAAAGAAGGAAGGTCTCAATAATGTATTTATTTGAATGTCCTGTCTGGAAATACTAAGGACACTTCAAATGTTGCAAGGAGATCTTTATCTGCATGGTCCTAGAGCTGAAGACACATGGCATTTCAAACTTCTCACCAAGATTGTGGATAGAGATATTACCTGGACAATTTCACCCAATTTCACTTTGAGAAGGGGAAAAAAAATCTCCAATAGTTCCTTTCTTCATGAAGGAATTCCATCTGGATGTCCTCCCTCCAAGTTTCATGAAATATGGGAAACCAGAGAAGGCATAGTCTCCTGGAAAGATATAGCATTTCACCTAACTTAAACAATGACCTCCTCATTACTAAAGAATTGGAAGGACACTAGTCCATTCTTCCTAGGAAAGTTTCTCCAATTCTCTTTCTTTTGAAATATATTCTAAAGCAACTTCTCTTTCATTTGACTTAACAACAAGTGTCTGAAAAATATGCAGAATGCTTCTGCAGAACCCCAGTCAGTTATGTTATAGTTGTGAATACGGTTTTCCTTGTGGCTGTTTTCAACCTATCGGATCATCAGAGAAATACAAAAACCAGCACATACTTTGCCCTTTTGCCATTTCCCTGGATTGTGTTTGTATGACATATTCTATGTCTCTCTCTCCTTGACACTTCATGACTTCAAACATCAATCATGTACAATGGTGCCAGATGCTTTCTGCTGTTTCCCCTACCCATGGATCCTTTCCAACTACTTTAGCATTCATTTTTCATAGTGTTTCTTTGATTCTGTCTCCTTCCTTCCTCCCCTGTCACCTTCCCCTCTGTCTTTAATTAAGCTCTTGAGCCCCGTGGATTTGGACAGTCATTGTTAAAATGAGCAAATTTTTTTTGAGACTCTTCAATTCTACTTAAGGTTCCCCACAGGTTCAGGAAGGAAGCAAATACATTTGAGCAGCGTAGATAGTCCAAGAAACAATTTTTTGGCCCGAGGAAGATAACAAGATGGAAAATGTCTTTCTGTTCGATGTACAAGAGTTGACGAGGTTGGCATTTTGCTTTTACTTTTAAAAAGGTAGTTGGGATGTATTAGTCCCACCAAACTGAAGATGGTATATAGATTGGATCTCCAGATCTAGGACTCTCCATGAATGTGAAAGTCTTATCTTTTTCCAAGATATGGGCTTTATAATCATTCAGGAATACAACTACAGAAAAGGTTTAATATTTTTGTTTGGAATTGGGCTCAGAATTTTAAAGCCTACAGCTCAGTTTTACTTCACACCAAGATTAACACTTGGCCATCAATCAAGTAAACAACATGGCAGTCAAGAAACCACCAACCAGAGAAACAAGCTAACAGTAAACAACACTCTAATCAAGGAACTACCAAGACCATTCCCATCAATACTGATTGGATAAGCCGCTAATATATACAAATAAGACCCCACCCCTTTCTAGCACTGATGATATTTACCTAGTTTGGTAATGAAAAGTCTGCAAGAAAACCGCCAAGTTCAGAGAGCACCAAGGACCCCTCAGTTTTACTGATTTTTTTTGAAGGAGGGAAAAAGGAACTTTGAAAACAATCTCTTGTACATTTTCTCCTTTTGCTGTCTCCGATTTCCTTGAAGTTTACATCACTCCCCGATTTTTCAACATTTACTTCAAATCTTCCTTCATTATTGATTTTATTCAAGTACTTTCTTCTTTGACCCTGATTTTTGTTGTTGCTGTTGTTGTTGCTGTTTCTCCCAATAGCAAGCCAAAATGCAAGGATGAAGTGTGATCCTGAACAGACCATATAGTGTTGTCTCTATATGATATGCTAACCTGTGATTATCTTTACCATGGTTGATTCAATTAACCCAGTTTTGGGTTCTTACAACGCAGCAGTCTCTAAACTAACTACAGAGACTATGTTCAAGAGCAGGCAAGATCAAAAAGTGAATTGTTATTGTCTGGTTCAGCACATTATAACAAGCCAAGTCAAAGATTCTACTCCTATCTTAGAAACCTAATAAAAGTTAGGAAAAAGAGAGCATAATTAAAATTATACTAAATTTCCTGCACATAGCATTATGGCCTATGTCACCTTTCCTCAATAAGATGTTCTATAACCAGCCATCATAATACTAAGCTAGTCAACGGGAATGGCAATCAAATATAGTTAGAGTTTGTAAGGTTAGGGGAAGGTTTAATTATCTTTTGTGTCTGTAATATTTAATTCTCAGTATTCCTCAGTATTCATTTAGACCCACTCTCCATTGAATCTGACATGTTGGTCCCTACAGACAAAGCAAAATTATCTTAAAAAGGCTGGTGATGCACATTTTCCTCACATCTTCTAAGGCATGGAATAATTAGTTCCTTCTAACCCTAAGTCAACCTGAGCCCAAGCTGCTACCAAGCGCCATGAAACAGAGTTTGACAACTCAGTGATATTGTGCAAGTTGTCCCGTAAAGTTGGATGCAATATTGCTAAATAGTAGCCGAGCCTCACTGTTAATACCCTTCTCTTTATTTTTTCAGTTCAACATCTGCTGTATCTCATTTAGATGTGTAATAAATGTCAAAGGGTTGAGATTTATTTTGGATTTCCTTGGGAGTTTTCCCTGGCGGCGGTCATAATTTATGGAGAAACTACTTTTTCCCAAGGCTTTATCCTGCTATCACTCATACCTAGTATAGTAGCCCATGGTGTAAGAGAGGGCTGTCAAACTGCCGGCCTGTGGGTCAGCTGCATCATAGTGAAACTGCGCCCACCCCATTGCCAGCAATGGCAAAAAAGTCACGATACGTCGCGATACATCATGTGATGTTGCAAGTTTGACATCCCTGATCTAAGAGGCAACAGGAAGTTCTTACTTGGGTCTTTGTTATTCACTCAAGTGAGTCAAGGATAATCCCCTTTCACTTAAGACCAAGAGAGTGTGATAACTCAATAGTCATCTCAAACAGCCGAACTGAAATCTACTTAAAACTTACACTAATTATTAGGCATATTCTCTGCACCCATTTGGAGCTTCAGGTTGGTTCAGTAGATCAATTGGATTCTATTTATCTCGGACTGGGAATCTTAAGGATGGAAAGTTGGGTTCCACCATCGAAGAAATGCTACCACTGCCAAGGAAAGAAATTTCTCCAATTTTCAGGAAGACAATTCATATTGGAGATATTTTCTAGGCATCAGAACCACACACTTCCCTCAAAAACTAAATAGCAGCTTTGAGACAGGTCCCCTATTCTCAAAGAAACTAGGCCTGTGGTCTGATATTTTTCCTTTCCTATTTCTTATTTAACAACAACAAAAAAAAACCTTGCATATTGTTTGAAGTGCTTCTATTAATTTTTGTTTTGGAATTCATCATGAAAAATGACCCTCCGGTGATCTGTTTGAGTAGCCAAATGGTTTTGTGTGCAATTTCTGATCAGCAAGCTTTCTGACTAAGCCAAATAATTGGCTTTCTGTGCTTTATTTTTGAAAAGTGCATTCTTAGAGATAAGGAAGCTTTATGATCACCGGGTTATTATAAAGAAGATTGGCCCTTGCTTTAGGTTATTCCACCCCACTTGTATTTCCGCCTCATTTTACTCTCCGTATCAGGTATGATTTAATATGGGTGACAACATAAAAATAACCCATTGGAATGTAATGTTGCATTTATGATTACTGTGTGCTTAATGCCATAATGTGCTTATTCATTGTGGTCATATTCGAGATATATTCTTCCAGGAAGAAAATTGTTATCTTGGCTCTTGCAACTTGGGTTACTGGGCAATTAACCAACTCTACGAGCCAAATTTATGCTTGAAATGCATAAATAAATTGCGGTCTCAAAAATATGAATATCTGCCATGATCATGTAGAAGATAGAACCTCCAAAATTTGGGGGGTTACTAAAAGCTCCTCTGCCAGAAACTGCACCATTGTTGTTGTTTCCAAATCTTATATGTTCCTTCCTCATATAAACACTTTGAGGTTAGGAATGGAAAAACAACATCAGCTTGGTTACCAATGATTGGTGGTTTACGGTCACATCTACTTTACATTTTCCAAACTAGTATGCAGATTGGAGCCTTGTTGCCATTTCCAAAATTTGCAGAAAAAGTTTAACATCAAATTCCGTACAAAAATGTACTTACAAGTGTAAGATGAAGTTGTATGAGGGATGTGACAGCCTAGTGGTGAAGACTCTGTCCTCCCACTCAGAAGGTTGAGAGTTAAATCTTAGGTAGCAGCAGATGATTCCCTCCTAGGGTGAAAAGAAAAAATATCTACTGTGAACTCCGCATAGGTGCCGGGAAGGGCATCCAGTTACCCCAACTCTACCCCAAATTAAGGGATTTCAGGGTAGTTTAAAAGGGAATTTTGATGTAAAATGAAGCTGTGTACAGAAGAAGTTTAGAGAAAACTCCATCCCGAAATATTTATTTATATATTTATTTATTGCCTTTTTTTGCCTGTCAGTTTTTCCAAATGTGTCATAAGGCTTAATGTAAAAATAATACTAGAATCCATCATAAATATCAACTAAATGCATGTTTTCTTAGTGCATAAATTATAGCCTCATGAAGGAAGCGGGTGGAAAAGTTTTATGGCTGAATATACACTCTGGTTGTCAGCTTTGAATTTCTTTCTTTCTCTCCCTCTCTGAAAAATTGGACAGAATCAACTTTTTATTTTGTTCCTGATGGGGTAATAAAATATGATTGGGGTTATTTCAGCTTGTCCATTAAAAAAAATCATCTATGCATATATGTTTTCGAACAATGGACTTGAAAATGTGAACTTTCAAATGTGAGGTGAATCTTGAAGCAGAGCTGGGGGTTTTTTCCTCAGATGAATCAAATTGGAGGAATCAAGGCATGTTAAGCTTCAGTAATATTAGACAAATTCTCGGCTTGTTTAAGGGTGAAGCTGGACGTTTCATTGTTGATTTGGAATGTTTTGCAAACTTGATTCTTTTGGTTATTCAATAGGTGAGATCTTAGTATGATATGAAAAATATGAACGATGTATTGTGCATAGAACACTAATCCCAAAACATCTTGATTGAACATCATGCTTTAAAAAAAAAAACAACCCAAATTTTGCGGTACACCATATTACTGGAACCTGAAAATGCTGGCATGAGTTTTGTAGAGTAGTCTTGTAGAGTATCACAAAACCTGAGTACAAGTTTTAGTTTTAAGAAACCACAAGTGATAGCCAATTAAGATTTGAAGAATATGGTAATGTACAAACCTTGGTTAAATAGCCACATGTCTCATACTCATTCGCTGAAAATTTTAACTTAACACATTATGGGAACATAGACAACTTCTTCCTCTTTCTTACCCCATATGAATAATAGTTAAAGGATCTGGATAGGTTTAGCCTACAAAAAAAAAGATGACTGAGGGAAATGTCTATGGAGATTCTTAGTCATTCAAGTCATGGTTGTCCCAAAGGTACTTTTTCAAAAGTCAACTGGGCTTTCTTTGTTTTTCCTTGAAGATGTTTTGCTTCTCATCCAAGAAGATTTGTCAATTAATCCAACTGAAGAAGCTTCTTGGATGAGAAGAGAAAGGTTTTCAAGGAAAAACAACGTCCAGTTGACTTTTGAAAAAGCACCTTTGGGCCATGACTAAGGGAAGATATGATAACACTCTTCAAATATCTCAAGGAAGCAAGACAACAATCAGTGAATTAAAACCACTAAGAAGAAGATTCAGGTTAGATATCATGAAGAACTTCCATTATATCAATTAACAGAGCAGGTTGCTGTATGAAGTGGTAAATTCTCCTTCACTAGCATTCTTCAGACAGAGCCTGATTGGTCAACCATCAGAAGGGCTGTTGCAAATCCTTCATTTAGCAGGGATTGAATAGATGACTACTATGGTTCCTTCCAAGACTTGCTAAAACAATCCTCTTTATGATTCTAACTGATATTCATATTTGGGATAGATGTACTAGGACTATTCAATGTACATTAATATTAAAGAGAAAATGGTTGAAGGGCTCTCTAAGTAAAACTACCAGCATCATAGCAAGTTACCTGTGTATGTCCAATATATAATCATAATGCAATTTGCATGGAAGAACTGTCCATTGACGGGTTTATCATACTGAGTACATCTTCCAGAAGTGCATCAAGGATGTACATCTTTGATTCGAAGATGATTCAGTCAAACCACTTCCACAGATCGAACCTTTGGATTGAATCAGTAGCCTCTGAATAAATTTGTAGATTCAATGGACCTTTGCAAGTGAACCCTCATGTCTTCAAACGGATTGGGATTGACTTCCTTCATTAAATTACAAAATCAAACAGACTATTTGTATTGCAAAATTAAATGGAGCCATCTATGATTCATACGCCTCTAATTAAAAAAAAGAAAAGAAAGAAAACATGCCAGTAGGACAAAGCTAAACTAGTCACTTATAGAAGAAAGTTTTTCCCCTCCAGTCATAATTATAAATTGACAGAAATTATGAAAGCATCCTAGGTATGCAACAAGCATCCTAGGATTATTTATCAAAAATAATTACAGACGAATTCTTTCATTAAAAAGAAATTGGATGAATCAATAGAGAATCATAATTCTCACAGTACTTGGACTCTCCATTCTTGCTAATGATTTAAAATGCCATGTTTTCAAAAACATGAAAGTGCTGCTTCTAATAGATAGGTGAAAGAACATTCTGATTAAGTCTGCTAAATTCCAAACTAATGAGAAAGCAATACAGTAGCATCTAGCTGCTGAACTGTTGTTTTATTACCTAGATAAAGCATAAAATAGCTTTCAATGAAAAAAAGAGGATTCGCTAGGCTAGGTTGTCTTTATTTCTTATGACAATGAGGCTTAGCTTCTTTGGGTTCTTTAATTTTGGAGAGTAGATTCAGACAAATTGTCTAGATAACGACAGAAAAGTCTTTGTGCTGAAGAACAGTGATGAAATTTCTCAGAAATTTTTTTTCTCCCAGAGGAAATGTCTGAACTGTTAATTATTTTCAACCTCTTAAGAAAAGAAAAGCAGATAGGGAGATGGTTGACTCCAGCTAGAATTGGCCTGACCTATAAGGTCA
>NW_015387208.1:56681-84503 GCF_001527695.2 Protobothrops mucrosquamatus
TCTCTCTCTCTCTCTCTCTCTCTCTCTCTCTCTCTCTCTCTCTCACACACACACACACACACATGGACAATCCTATGAGGCAAGTTCATATAGCACAGACATGTCAAACTCGTTACGTCACGTGACGTTGTGCAACGTATCAGAGCTTTTTTGCCATTGCCGGCAATGGGGTGGGTGCGGCTCCGGTATGATGAAACCGGCCCACAGGCCGGCAGTTTGACACCCCTGATATAGCAGATTAAATAGGGCTCACTAGCTGTGAAGGGCAGGAAAGAGAGGAAGCATTCCTGTCCAGTTCAAAAGGAAACCTGCTTGTTACCAAAGTCAAATGTTCAAGCACATTATTTATTGATTACCGTGCAGAGGATGTTTGAAAGAAATCTAGAACTGCTAGTCAATTGGGAGTAAGGCTATACAAGGAAAGCTAGCAAAAAAAAAAGGAAAAAAGTAGGAGCCAACCTGCTTCTCCCTCTCTTAAAAAAGAAAAAAAAGAGACTCTTTCCACTTTTCTTCTCCACTTATCCTTTTCTGCTGTGTACAGCTAGAGAGCATCCAACCTTGCAAGCTAAGTATTTTATGGCTTTCTGGTGGAAAAGTTGTTCTTCCTCATAAAACATAAAATATCCCTCTGCGCACATAAAGCAGCATGCATACCCTTCCATTCCAGGAAATTCACCTTGACATTTGACACCGCAGGAGGCTGCATAGAGCCATTGTTTTATAATGCTTACACACTGCAATCCACTTCACTTTCGCCTTGCTTTATGCAGTTTTTGCTTCTTTTAAATTGTGTCCTATGTATGTTCACCTCCTCTGTCTCCCGGGGGATGAAGGGCATGAGCCACAGAAGCAGAAATCAACCCAGTGAACAAAGAAACAAATATGAACTCAAAACCCACAACAATACATGTGAAATCTGTGGGAAAGCACAGAAGATCAGGCAGGTTTGCAACAGAAGGATAAGAGGGTCAAAAATGGCAGGCACAACCACGGATCAATGTCCCACCTTTTGTTCCTGAACGTATTACAAACACCTGTGTAGGTGATGGATGTGAGGGGGTCATTTTACGTTTGTGCCCAACAATTTGTTTCATCTAGTTTCATGAAAAGAAGGACTGGGGTGATGCGATAGCAGTGTTCCAACATCTAAGGGGCTGTCACAAAGAACAAGGGGGGTCAACATATTCTCCAAAGCACCTGAAAGGCAGGACAAGAAGCAATGGATGAAAACTAATCAAGGAGAGAAGCAACCTAGAACTAAAGGGGACTTTCCGGATGGTGAGAACAATTAATTAGTGGAACAACTTGCATCCAGAAATTTGTGGTTGCTCTATTGCTGGAGGTTTTGAAGAAGAGACTGGACAACCATTTGTCTAAAATAATATAGGGTTTCCTGCTTGAGCAGGGGGTTAGACTAGAAGACCTCCAATATCCCTTCTGACTCTGTTATTTTAAGCAGCTGTTAACTTAAAACTGTCATCTAAATAAGAGTAGGATACAAGAACCAGACTGTTTACACACCCACTAATGAAATAATAAGATCTTTAGATGCCATCAAATTTCTTTATCTGGGAAGGGATCCCATAGTATCCCATTAGCAAATGATAGGTTGATGCTCATAGTGGTTTCGTTGAGTTATGGAATTGGCTTAAAACAGAGGAGAGATTGAACAATGGACTATTTCCAATATGAAACAGATTCCTTAACCGCCAGTTCTTCTTAAAGACCATTTATTAAACTGTATCAAAATCTAGATTTATGGTCTTATTAATCTTTTCAGAGAATATTGGATGGCATATTTTTTTCTCTCTCCTAGTTCTGAAAAAAGTCTGCTGAAAAGCAAGTTAAACACAGAGGCTTCCCCTTCAGTATATATTGCAGATGGCCACTAATGTGCCAGTGCACTCAACTAATATGGGTTTTCAACCCGTAGAAACTCTTTTTGTGCTCAAGAGACTTGTAGAGTAATGAGGGGTGACTGAGTGCTTGGGTACACAAGCAAGCACATGATATCCAGAGCATTTGTTGGGCTTTGTTCTCCTTTCATAGCAGATAAAGTCAATATGGGGAAAGAGATGAGAAAAATGAAAGTCTGGCAGAAGATGGTCACAGTATAAAAATCACTTGGGAAAGATCCTGGGCAGATCTCAATCGAAATTGTTTCCTCCTAGCAGGTTGTGGAATAAAATAGATACATATAGACAGATGGAAGGATCCAGCATTTGTAGTAGTCAGCCAAGATCCAGTTTTCTCTAGCAGTTAAGGTGTTGGCCTAGAAACTGGAAGACGGTGAGTTCTAGTCCTGCCTTAGGTATGAAAGCCAGCTGTATGATTTTGCAACAATCACCAGGAGCTGGTGAGTTCTAATCCTATCCTAGGCATGAAAACCAGCCGGATGATTTTGGGACAATCACTAGGAGACTGAGTTTTGGTCTTGCCTTGACATGAAAGCCAACTGGTTGACTTTGGGTCAATCACCAGGAGGTGGTGAGTTCTAGGAGATGGTGAGTTCTAGTCCTACCCTTGTCATGAAAGCTGGCTGGGTGACTTTGGGCCAGTCGCTGTCTCTTAGCCCAAGTTATCTCACATGGTGGTGGCGGTTATAGGAAAAATAAGAGGAGCAAGGAGTATTTGTATGTTTGCCATCTTGTGTAATTAAAAAATAAGAGAGTGAGAAAGAACTACAACTCAGATTTTAAAAATGATTTTAATGCCAGTCTGGAGTAAATAAAAAATCCTGGAAATTGCAAGAAGAATTTTCCAGCCTTGGTTATAGAGAGTGAATGAAGGCAGGGTTTTTTTGTGGCACCTTTCTTCAAATCTCTCCCGACTTGGGGTGAATTACTTTCTCTGAGATTATCTTTCAAGTGACTCATCTCTAATTTGCCAACAAACTTTCTCAGGCAATAACCAAGATGAAAGAAATTGGAGCAAATTAAAAAAAAAAAAACCAGGCAGAAAAACAAAGTGTGAATGCTTCAAATTGTCTAAAAATGCTTCATTGAGGAATATTATAAATATTTAAATAAATATTAAATTAAATAATAAAAAGGTTACTTGCCTAATGAAAAGTTTTGGAACATTTGCAAAATTGGACACAAAACTTGCACACAAAACTTGATAACATTGGGCCTAATTTAAGGCAAGCCTTGCCTCACAATAGATAAATGTAATATCTTTATATTTATATTTACACACACACACACACACACACACACACACACACACACACACACACACACACAGATAAACAGACACCGATTCTTCTGTTAGGATCTCAAATGAATCCAAAATCTCTATTGAACAATCTTATTCTAAGATGAGAAATATCAGTATTTTGCACAGTGTTTAATGTTTATCTTTTTTATAAAGATATCCTTTTCCATGTAATAATAGTAAAAAAGCTTTATTGTGGGAACAGTGAAAAGTAACGGATAACAAAAGGACTCTTCCTTTTTATGAGATTTTTATATAAGAAGACTTACAAGCAAAACATGCCCATAAATTCAACAGTCAACTTTCCTACATAATTATCTTTGTGTGGGCATTATTTCCAATAACTATTTCGCCAAATCCCCTTCTCACCAACTAATGGATTCTAACCACAAAATACAGTTTTTGAACTCTATGTTGATTGATTCCCTACTCTCAAGGTTACCTCTTTATGTAAAAGATTCCTCTGTATTATTTTTCATCACTATTGTTCTTTCATTAAAGCAGGTATCTACAAGGGAAATGCAGGACCAGAACTTAGCTTGTACTGACTGGGCAATTATCCAACAAGATTTGGAAATGAGATAATGGCGATCTATCATTTTACACATTGGCCTCTCATTCATAAATTCAACCAAACAAGAGAGAAAATGGCCACAGAGAATGGAGAGGATTATCAGTTTCTATCATCTGAAGACAACCAAAGGGAAAAAGTTGTGTCCTTGTGTTTGTGTTTTTGTGTGTCCATAATCAACCTATCCCCATCACCTTTGATCACAATCAGGTTTTATTGAAACTGTTTCAGTGCAAGGCCCTAAACCCTGGTTTAATTTAAGAACAATTTATTGACTAAACACGCAAAGCCATAAAATAGAAAGTACTTCACGGCAATTGCATAATGGCATTTTCGTAAATGGTAAGAGTGGTATAATTTTAATTGTAGGTTTGAACGCTTCCATCTTCAATTTGTTTGCCAGTTCCTTTAATATAAGACTATCCATAAATTCGCCGGGAGCTTATTTGGAGATTGAATTTTCTTCTATAAGAAAATATTCTATCATGAACTTAACTTCTCATTATCTGAAGTTGATGCAATCTAGAAAGGAAGTGTTGGCTGATGGTATTTGGCTGATGGTATACCTAGTTCCAAGTTTTGAAATAAATGAAATGGTTCCAACTTCAAAGAACTGGGCAGGTTCCAATAATTATAATTACTTGAAGGATGTGGAATGAACTTCTCCATTTTGGCCAATGCAAAGGTAGACAATAGAAGAGGGGGGGAATCCAATATCATCTTCCTCAACGCTCTGCTTACCCCATCTTAGTTTCTTTCCAGTAAATCCCCAGCCTGTAAATTACATATCTATGAAGCGCCTGCAGTGGGGTAACATCACTTTAACTTAACTTCTTGAGTCAAAATTTCATTTCTCCAAGAAGATTAGTGGAGCTGGAAGCAACATTAAAATGTCTAAATAAGAGTTATCACATTTATGCAACAAAAGGCCCCCTGGGATCATAAAATGCTCTGTTCTTTCGTCAGTTGCTTTCTGACCTTGAAATGGACCTCTGGACTCTTTGAACAGGCAAAGGAATTTTTGCAATCATTAAATCAGGTTGACAGGAACTATCAGAAGACAGGGCCAGTTCTGATTTAACTAGAGCCAGTTTCAGTTCTTGCATCTAAGAGAAGAGATCTTGGTCTTTTCTTCAGATAGCAAAATGTTTTGGACCCGCCCTATTAATGATGAATGGGGTAATGTTCTCTTCAAAAGGCCTTCACGAGTTTTGATCTTAACCCATCTGGCCAACAAGTAGAGGCACACTACACGATGCAGCGCCTTCATCAAAAAGATGAAAGCGGCATTATGCTATTTATATGTGACAACAAGGGAGAAAAGAGGGATGCTGCACTGCAATAAAGCAATGTTAGTTTTGACATTTGCATCTTCTTGATTACCCCCAACCCACCAATACTGAGCCTGTGTATGCTCCCATTAACCATGAGTTTGAGAGTAAATCAAGCAAAATTTAATTCTGAAAGAAATCAGTGACGAATAGCTGCCCAGGATCTTTGGATTCTTATAAGTATGGGAGCGAGTGAATCAATCAATCAATCAATTAATACGTTCGTTAAGTAATTGTCAAACTCAGGACTATTGTTCTTAGAGCTGTCTGATCATCAAGCTAGAGATTCATCACATGTACACTGAACTTGTTTTTGGTGGGGGAGGGAGGCTTTTAGTTCCAGATTTAGAGTTATGACAGTCTCTAGCACAAGCATTTTCTTCCTTCTGTTCATGCCTGGTGGGAATTCTGGAGTTGATAACCTAGATTTGGATGGCAAAGAGATCAAATCAGTCAATCCTAAAGGAAATGAACTCTGTCTTTTGGAAGGACAGACACTGAAGCTGAACCCACCAAATGAGAAGAGAGGACTCATTGGAAAAGTCCTTGATGGTGGGAAAGATGGAAGGCAAAAGGAGAAGAGGACAGCAGAGATGAAATGGTTAGATGGTGTCATCGACACAATGAGTGTGAGTTTGGGCAAATTCTGGGAGACAGTAGAGGACAGGGGAACCTGGCATGCTATGGTCCATGGGGTCGTGAGGAGTCGGACATGACTTAGTGACTGAGCAACAAATGATCTAGATATCTAGAGTTCATTGATTGGCATGGAATAATCATTGATGATGGCATTAGAGTTAAGGTTCCATGCTTTTATCATCCATCCTCACCTACATGGGTGGGGTAGAGTGAATTCTCTATTCGTATTAATAATACAGATACGTTCTGCCTGGATGCCGGAACTTGTGATCTTAAAGTGCTTTGAAGACTTATATGAAGTGGCATTCTATGGTCTCAGATTCTCCCTCCTTTAGACATGACCTCTTCTACAGAGAATATAAAATCCTGGTAGGAAAATTGGAGATAAACCAGACTCTGCCAACATCTTCACAAGCAGAAAACTTTAGATTAAAATACATTTTAATATAAATGAATAAGATTAATGCTGACAGTTATGGCTGTTGCTAGCATTCCTTGGATTATTGCCTACTGTATATTTAGCAGAGAGAAGAAGGGGGGGGGGGAATCTCAAATTGTTTGATATACTTCAGACAATTGAAGAGAGAGCTATTTGCAACGAATTACACAAATCCTTCTTCTATGTACGTCTTCTTTTTGCTATTCTTGAAAAACAAACTGTTATTCTATGCTCACAGTCTCAGAAGCTTCACTGTGGTGAGGGTCTCTTTATGTCTTCTTGAGATGTCTAGTATTGTTGGGAGCCCAGTTTTGGATCCTTGGCCTTCATATTGGCCTGGGGCATTTAAAGGACAAAGAGTGCCTTAAACCTTGAACATGCTTTGTGCGCCCACTTTACCATTGAAAACCCCTTCCCAAATGGATTGTGACCCCATCCACTTTTGATGTAGCTATAACTATGTAATACAAAGCCATGGTATGATTCTAAAGCTGGTTAAAAACTCTGTGTACCTCTATGTGCATGTGGAAGAAAGAATGTAAGTGGAAAGTAAATTGCTATGCCCACTTGGGTTGAAGTAGGATAAGAGGGCTTCCTCTTATTGATTGAGACTTATTGAATAAAGTAGATTTTTAAGCTCTAGTGTGTCCCTGTAGTTTTGGTTGTTTGTCCATCTCATAATTGGATTTGCCTATTGATTCTGCCATTCATTTGGCTTCCTGTTCTGACCAATGACCACTCATAGCTTCTGGTTCCTGATTGTTCACTCACCTCCAACCATTTTCTGTGCCTAAGTGATAAACTATACATCTAATTTGTCCACTGTACATTAGCCTTCAAAATTCTAATAGTCTCTCTCTTAAGTTCTTTCTGAGATGCATTTAAAAGTAAAGTGTTAGTAGGTAAGGGTCTTGAGAAATCGTTACTTTTATCTTTGCAACAGCAGTCAACATACATTAACTTCATTTTTGTTAACCTTAATGCATTGCCACATCATATAAATATTGTTTTGTACTGGACTTAATCAATATCTACTTTGCAATTCAATTCCCCTACTTTGCGTGGGGATGTTGGCTTAAGCAGGACTCAGTTTTTCTTAATGGACTGCATTCTTATCCCAGATTCAGAGTTTTCTATACCTTTTCTTCTGACATAGGTCATCTGTATAGCTCAGAGTTGGCCCACATTCATCAGACAGGGTTTTTTTTCATGTCATTACTTCAGATTTGGTTTCTGATTCAATAAAAATGTGATACTCATTCATAGCAACTGTTTAGCCCTCTTTACTTTAATCAATTTCATGGATTATACTGGAACTTTTTACATGAATACATTAAGTATTATCTGGGTCATCTACAAGTAACATCATAAAACAGCAATGATTTTAAAAGTAAATGAAGATGTTCTTTGCCATAGATGATTATATGTGCATTGTTTTGTTACTGTTACATTTTTCTTTATAGAATAATTATATTTGTACACCCAGATTCATGAATTTGAGATGAGTCATAAGAACAGAAGAGAATAGACTGGAACATTCAACTATTAATACATGTTCCATATGTTACGTGTTGAATAAACAAGCATGCATGTCCAAATAAGCCTTGGATCCTCATTTAGACAATACTGTTTCATTGCATTAGCCAAATAATTCTGAAAGACACAAGAAACAAGTAAAATCCAGATTATCTTGTGTAGTGTTCAGAATGCTCTTCATCTTTTCCTGCTTCCCAGGTTTTCTGATTGAATTTTTTTAATGTGGCAGTTTTCTCTTTTTTTAAAAAAAAAAAAATGCTTATAATTGGTCTTTTCATGATCTAACTGAAGGTAGAATGAATAGGAATTCCAGTTAGTCTCCCACCACTTATGGATCTACTTAGCTTAGTAGATTGTGCTCATTATAACATGAGGCCAATGTAGTCAGCATCATTACTGTGTAGCTATTGATGAATAATGATGCAACTTACAGAAAGCTTATTTTTACAAGTTTACCTATCTTTAAATAGGTTTATACCTTCTTCTGTAGGTACAACTTTTTGAGTTTTATTTAAGCTTGCACAGTCATTCAGATGGATTGATATTTCAGTGTTGTTGTTTTGTCATTCTCTCATATCATTCTGTTATTCTCAAGTTATAGTTTGGTAAAATCCTCATATTAATGCTAAAATTTAAAACTTCTCTTGGTATATTTTGGTCGGCAGTGTTCCGGGGCTTGAATATTCTTGTTGATGCTAGGTCCTAATTTTTGGATATCAGGACCCAAGCTTCCCGATGCTCAACTAATTTTTAGGGTTTGATATTGGCATCTTTGGTTCAACTAATTAAGTTTAAGAAAGCATGAGATTCAAGAACCTAAAGCAACTGAAGGACCATCCTGACACAGATAGATGGTAGAACTTTGGTAGAACTAACTGTAGATTTCCAAGCTGGATTAGCAAATTAGAAATCCACTAGATAAAAATTAGGTAAAAATGAATTCACACTCTGTCTCATTCTGGAGATTGTCAGCGAGCTCTTTTGAAACCATCATTCATTTATTTTATTTTATATTTTTTAATTTTTTATCCCATCTTCATTGTGTTTACAAATAACTCGAGGTGGCAAAGATACCTTGGCCACCTTGAATTATTTACAAGTGGCTATGGCTTATCTAGTGAAAAGAAGGACCAGAGTGACATGATAGTAGTATTCCAATATTTGAGGGACTGCCACAAAGAAGAGGGGATTAACCTATTTTCCAAAGCATCTGAAGGCAAGACAAAAAAAAATGGATGGAAACTAATTAAGGAGAAATCCAGCCTAGAACTAAGGAGAAATTTCCTGACAGTAAGAACAATTAACCAGTGGAACGAGTTGCCTTTAGAAGTTGTGGGTACACCATCACCGGAGGTTTTAAAGAAGAGATTGGACAGTCATTTGTCCAGAATGGCATAGGATCTTATGCTTGAGCAGGCGATTGGACTAGATGACCTCCAATGTCCCTTCTGTTACTCTGTTACCTAATATTCCTTCCCCCTTCTATTTTCCCCAGAACCCCTGAGAGAGGTTCATGTTTGCATCTTGTAATGTCCTCCAAATTAGGACTGAGGAAAGATCCAAATGAGTCTCTGGTGCTTTGACTAAAGTGATCATTGCTTGGGGATAAGTTAGCATCAAGGGCCAGTAGGGGAATGAAGATTAAATAAGGTCCCATTCCACCTATTTGAAGGAGGAAATAAATAGGCATCAGGGATTCAACACAATGCTGTTACAAGAAGATTTTCTAGGCTGAATGCCTGAATGGCAGTTCCCTATTGGTAAAATAATATTCATAGCACTCATATCTGCAGTAAACAGTATTTTTTCCCCTTATTCATTCTCCTTCAATTTAGAATTCTGGCTGCATTCCGCATTTGTATGAAGCATTTACTGAAATGGGATATCATTGGGTAAAGCACTGAAAAGTACATTTGTCATTTCCCTCCTATCAGCAGGAACCATACATCAGCATAGCTTCAGCTACATTCTGCATTATTTTAATAAATATACTAGTTATTGATAATACATATAGACATCTGATTTTTGTCATACCAAATGCAGGAAGTTTTAATACTTGGGGTGGGGGAAGAAGCACTATAGTTAAACAGTTGTGGTAGATTCTGTCCAAATTCTGCCTAGTTTCTGCAGATCCCTCCCTTTTTACAGCTGAGATGACTATTTGAAATTCTTGTTCTTTCTTTTTCGTCGTGGTTTTGATTATATCGTAGATGTTCAGAGAAGAAGCAAATAAATCATTACCTTGAACACAAGAGTGGGTGGCCAATATACATAGACCTTATGGGGGAGATAGGCCTCACCTCAAACTTTCTACATGGTTAAAAGGGCAGCAGGAACCAGAACTGTTTTTCCAGTATTAAAGGCAGCTGGAGAACAATATTCTATTCTTGGCTGGACAGTTGAAACAGAATGGGCTATGTTTTCCTCCAGCAGGCTTAAGAAAAATTCTTTCTCTCTCATCAGGAAATCAATATCAGTAGGAGATGGGACATTAGGAATAGAGGGGAACAATGTATTCTGACGGTCAGTAGCTATCTAGTGGATATATTTTCCATTGCCTGATGCTTGAATCTTTTAAAGTAAAAATGCTGAGGACTACCTATGGGGCCTTCTATGGGCAGAGCATTTATTTGCTCTTGAATTACAGCCAATGCTTTACAGACCCAAAATCCTGTGGTCAATGGTCCATATAAGCAGGTCCCAGGGCTGGATTGCTGACAGAACCATGGACAGTGACTTAGAAAGCTGCTTTCTACTGAGTGAACTCATTGGTCCATGTAGCTCAGTAAGATACTGTTTTGGAACCACACAGCAAAATGTGAACTTCTCACGAACTTCTTCAGCCAGTTAAGTTGCACCCTCCAATGCTTTCTGCAAATGAGTGAATTTTATGGATTGGGCTTAGAAAATCAAAGCCGGAACTCCATATATTCTGACTGCTACAGCAAGATATTTGTAGTACCACCAGCTAGTAGATTAGTAGTGCCTAGTAGAATTCTGCTGGTGGGCAAAATGTTGGGGGGGGTGAGCTTGGTCAATAGAAGCTCTACAGAAATATTTTGTTCCTCAGAGGAATCAGTGGTCATTTTTAAGGCAATGCCACTCAGAATGGCCAGGCAATGGAATTAATTGCCTTCTTAGCCATTAACACTCCAAATACAACACATTTTGAAAGCCAGATATTTTGAAAACAAAATAAAACCTGATAGGTTTTCCATAAACAGATGAAAAAGCACAAGATTATGGTATAGTCTCAATTTTCTAGGATGTTTAGTTACAAGCAACATATTCTAAGCTTGTTCATCCTTACTGATCTTCTCATTAAATGAAAATTGAAAAGTTTTTAAGAAAACTTGGGATTCATCAGTATACTGATTAGAGTAGAATCATTAAACAAATGTCTAGTTAAGGGGAAATTATCCTTCTTTGCATTGTCTTCATGAAGCACTACTTATTTTTTCTTGAAAGCAGTAGGTAGCATATGAGAATGTAGAACAATGCCTGTAATAGATATTAAAATGACTTAGGAACTCATTAAACAACAATGTGAACATGTTATTTATTTTGTAGCGTAGAAGGCTCTTTTTTTTTCCTCATATCCATTCCTGAAATAATAATGGAAAGGGTGAGTATCAATCTTTATTTTTGAGAATGAATTTGTATTGTTTAGATTTCTTCTATGCACCTAATTTTACATGTGGCTAGACAGTAGTCAGGGAGGTCAACTAAATTATTAGTTCAATACTCAAATTATATAAGCTATTGTTCTTCTTCTCCTTAGACACAGTTGTGTCATCCAAACATACACACACACAGAGGGAATCCAAATGCTATAATCTCAACAAAAACAGCAACACCATCATGTTGTAAATAGATTGCTGTGCTAACCTGAGCAGAAAATGCATGTGTTTTCTCTTGGAACCTATTTTAATCAAGCAAGTTTGCTTTCATTCATAGTTAATTTTGCTTCTATTGAGAAGAAGTGAGGGCATTTTGCTCCTAAATGTTCCTTGGGTCTAGGCAATCAAACCTTATAAAAATCTCACTTTCAGAAGCCTATAGGGCATCTTACCAGAAAAGTTTAACAAATTAATGACAAAATGGAAATTTTAGAAAGTAAAACTGAAATAATACACAGAGAGATGGAAAAGAACTTAAGCAATCTGGCATTACTGGAATTGAGAACAAATGAATTTTGCTTTACACTTAGAATAGTTCCAGAGGTTCGTGGAGAAGATGCCATATGTTTTTGTTTCAAACAATACCTATTCCCGACAACTGCTGCATTTAAGCAATGGTAGAAGGATATATCTAATTTTGTATAGGCAAGGGGGGAAAAAATCTCCCAAGGGTTAAATGTAAAATACTTCAAAATGCATAGGGATGAGGGGATTGGGACTTTGAAATTGCACTTTTCAACCTGCTGCTTTGGGTGAAAGAATGAGCTTTGCTGAGAAATAAAAGAATTTTAGAATTAGAAGCGCATCATAAAGGTTAGTGTATATTTTAAGATTACATTAGAATTTCCACATTGAGAACATGGAACATATATAAATCCAGATTATACCTGAATTGCCTTTAGGGAGGTCTCACCTCAAGAAGCATTTTACAGGAAAGAAATAGGTGAAGAAAAATGGTTAACTTTCGGAGAGTTGTTAGAAAAGGAACAGGAGTGTTCAAAAATGTTCATATGCACACTTAAGAGAAAGATTTAAGACAGATAATAGGACATTGGAATTGAGCAGCAGAAGGTGAAGTTGAACTCTGAACATATGATGAATGTGTACCTGCTTAAAATGTTTAAACTTGTATTGAAATTTGAAATGGAAGACCAAATGTCTGATAACATGAGCTACGAACTTAACTTTGGCCTATGTTTTTCATACAAACAGGACTGACCCCAAGGTGCTTTTTCACGAGGCAACTGGACTTTGTTTTTCCTTGAAGAGGAAAAAAAAAGGGGGGGAGTCCAGTTGCCTCTTGCTTGCCTTTGGGACAAGCATGATCTGGATGACTGATCTGGATGACTGAGAATCTCCATAGACAAACAGGACTGATGTCTCTATTTACTGGGTGTGTGTGTGTTTTTGTTTGTTTGTTTTGCCTTTTCTCTTAAAAGGCCATTTCTCAATATAGTAATACCTAGATGTTACTTGTTCCATCCCTAGATGTTACTTGTGGCTTTTGCCCATCACTAAAGACCAATGATCAATATTCCCAAGCATTTGCATCAACAAATATTCCATATTTATCAACCAAGCCTACTGCTATGTTTGATATCTCCTACTTTGTGTCCTCCATATTATTACACATCCCTTTCAATAATCTCTAGCCAGCATGGATGTAGGGCATGCTTAATACAGAATAATGGAGACTAAACATCTTCTAAAAAGACATCTGGTTGGAAGTCAATGCTGATTGCACAAATTCACTTTAAACATTATGTAAACTTAAATAGGATTCCACAAACATAATTCTATAGTTTATCCTCAGCATGTGTTTCTATCTCTTATGTTCTTTTGGTACACTTTGTTCCTAATTCTGCATTATTTATCTTTCAGTATTCTGTTCTGATACATGACATTTACAAAGCTTTTTTAAAAACATACTTATTCATTCAAGTAACTTTTAGACCAAAGCTTTCCCATGTTAATTTGTTATTTGTGTTCCCCCATTTTCTTGATTAAGTGGTAGAATTTTGTTTCTCTCTTTGATTTGAACGTGCTGTTCGAAATGCAAAGCATCAATTCTATGTACTGATGGGTGTCCATTGTTCTTCACTGTATCTTAGGGAGTAATGTAAAATTAGCCTTAAATTAATCATTATTTCTGAGCAATCCTCGCTCCTTTAAATGTCAGCAATCTCACAATTATATTGTGTAAGTAGTCAGTAATGGCTCATCGTCACCAAGAGTCTAGCATCTCTTTGTAAAAATTCCAATTAGAGGTGGAAGGCTTGCTGCCTTTTGGTTTCAGCAGGTTATGAAAATAAGGTTTTAAGACAGGAGCAAGGGAAACATAATTGCTCTTTATTTCTAAAGCTTGTTAGCCGCGATGTTATAATTGTATACTGTTGTGTAGAAAGGTGTTGTTTTTGAACCTGCCTATTCTCTTCTCTTTTTAAACTTTCATATCCCGTGTGCAAGTTGAATCCTTGTTCACCCTCAAAGGTTACTTCATATTCTTTAGATTTTCCCCCCTCTTTTCAACCTGTAGAATATGTCACTTTCTCTCCCTTATTCTTCTCTAATTATACAGATCTTACAACTTCATTTTTTACAACATGTCCAACATCAAGAGGCAGTTGCTGCTTTGAGGTGTTTATTTACTGTAGTTTAGGGGGTTTGTATCCTGCTTTTTTCCAGGAGATCAAGGCTATGTATAGATATGTACATACTCAAACCCAAAGACTGATAGGGTGCAACTACCAGGGGCCACACCCATAGATATATAGACCAGCTATACGTAGCTTAGTATTTATTAGTCATATGAAAAACATTAAAAGGTGGCAGGGAAGATAGCAACATCTAAATATCTCCAAAGGATAAGACAGGTCCTATTATTGTAGATCTTATTGAGTTGGATTTCCAAAATATATACAATTTTCTTTCAAGGGGAAAATTGAGCTTCCATTCCAAGGAGAAACCATTGTCATCATTTTTAGATCCTCATGGATACAATTTTTTAAAATAGCAATAGCACTTAGACTTATGTACTGTTCCATAGTTCCTTACTGCACTCTTTGGGCAGTTTACAACATCAGCATATTTGCCCCCAACAATCTGGGCCCTCATTTTACCCACCTCAGAAGGATGGAAGGCTGAGTCAACCTCAAGCTCTGTTGTGATCAAACTCCAGGCTGTGGGCAGAGTTTGCCTGCAATACTGCATTCTAACCACTGTGTCACTAGGGCTCAGCAATTTAAATTTTAAACAGCTAAGCATTTTTAACGATGGGATTCCACATTATCAAGACTGGCGATAAAGTAATCAGCTCAACAGACTAAACATTCAACACTTAGAAGACCATGTCATGGGTTCTTTAATATATACTCAGGTTAGTGAGCTCCAAAACCCTAGAGAGCCAACAGAAGCACACCTGGCCTCGAAAGGACACACTCACAAGACTGGTACTCAGAATTTACTATGCCACTCTTTCCCTAATCTAATACAATTTCTGTTCCTCCACAACTTCTCTTTGTGAGACCTATTTCTGGAGAACAGTAAGAGTAAATTTGCCTTAGGCTATTTCAGGCTGTTTTAGTTTCCCAAACAAATACAACCCTCTTTCCTCTCACTCCCACCTCCAACACCTGACCTCCAACACTACCACCATCCCTTCCAGATGCCTCTGTGCTTGGTTTTTATGGACACCAGTTTTTTGGGACTCCCTGGGCTGGCTAGAGAGAGGTCTTAGGGGACATTGTGCCAACAACCCAAGTGCTGGCCATTTTGCAGGCATCCTGTCCTCTACAGACTACATTGTTCTAAGATGGTAATTAAACCTCTGATTAAATGTCCATAGAAATGTGATATAGTATTACGAGAAAAATGGAGAGCTCTTCTCTCAAAGCTTATTTTAGCCATGGTATACAAGTTTCTAAAATCAGCTCTCCATCCAGAGTCAAGGGGAAATCTTTTGTGCTACATTTCTCTTAATGTCAGCCCTTCATTGTAGATAAGGTTGACAAACAGGCATGGCATGGATCCTATTTTAGGGTGGAATATCAGAATCTATAAAACCTGTCCAATTTTCTCTCTGCCCTGTCTTACACAAAACAAAATAAAGGCGTAGTCATTTTATTATGTTTTCCTCTTTCTTAGAACCGAGTAATCTTTCCTTAAAGTTTCTCCTTAACAGATCCCTTCTTCCTTCTCCTGTTCCAACATCAGACATATATCTTTTCTCTCTTGGGTTTTCTGCAATCTAATTAAATCAACATGGAGAGAACGTTAGCTTTTTATATTGTGCAGTCAAATTTATTTCTCATGTATCGCAAATAAAAAAGTGAAATCTGCAAGCACTAAAAGTAATCCACAAGGCCATCTGGCTCAAAGACAGAGGTTTTAAAACTTGTGAATTATCCTCATTCTGGGTTTTTGTGAATTCACAGGATTTGAAGAAAAAATACAGGGCAAATTCCTCTTAGGCTTTCACCCCTGTTTTATTAACACAAACATCTATGCTCACTTTCAACCAAGCTGTGTAAGTATAACTTAAAACTTAGAGCATTGCCTTTCCATTGGATGAACCCCAATTTCTAAGCCTGCTGAGAAGATAACCTAATGGCACAGAACACTTTTTTTTTGTCTCCTGACTTTTATGTACCTTAAATGTTCTATAATAACCTATATATGCACCACGCTATAATAATGGTTTGACATGTTCATATACATGGCTATTACTAACTATGCTACTTTCTGCTGAGAAATAAATAACAGCTAAGGGCACCCTATGGAATTCTCTCTCACTCAAATTGGCAGTGGCTTCCATACTCTGTGGCTGATAAAAATTCTTCCCTTCCATCACCTTATCTTCTAAAAAAACCATCTGCAGAAAATAGAAAATGTCCTTTTCGGTCTGGCCTATATTTAAACCCTGCAACTCTCCTTGGAAATCTTCTCCAGATTTGCTCTGGGACACTTAAGGAGTCTTCACCTTCCATTCCAACTAACAATCATTTATCAAAGTGACTCTGTTCAGTTTCTATCATGTTCATCAAGCTACATAAGCCAAACAGGTTTTATTTCAGCTGATAGATATAACTTTGAAAGAAGAAAGCATGTTTTCTTAGCAGTTCAGGCACCATTCTCTATTCAACAGAGTATTCTTTATCAGAAACTCTGCTGTAGATCTTCATTCAGATCCTATCAAGAGAACCAGAATTCAACTAGTTTTATTTATTTCTGCAGGGGGAAGCATCCCTGGAATTGTCAAAAGTTACCTGGAAGAAAAGTAGAACTTTCCATTGCTCCCCAGAAAGTCGTATATCTAGAATGGTACATTTCTACATCTCTAATAATATACATAAAGTAGTATTCACAAGATTTCAAGTAACTAATTTACGTATTGTTCTTGAATTTAAATCTTCAGGTTGCATAGATTTCTACCCACGCAGGTAAAAGGAAATTTGTGTAATCCATCTTAGCTTTAATGCTCACATAGTTGCAAATTTCAGCCATTAAAAATTGCCAGTGCCATGAATTCATGGTTTCCCAGCTGGGGGAACATTTGTACAAATTTTAAAAACTATCACTGAGATTTCTGACCCTCTCCAGCTGGAAACCTTTTGTGTAAAAAAACACCCATAAGTTTCTTCTTACTGCAGGAGGCGGATAAAATTTAGTCTTACACAAATTAAATTCAGCTGGAGAGGTATGTGTATTGGTGCTGCTAATAAAAACTAAATCACAACTCCCTTGAAGCAAGAACTAAGTCCCTTTTTTCTCGTATAGTTCTGGATTCTCCAGTTAGAACAATGAGATATTTTTCCTCCACGAGACCACTGCCATTTTTTGCCTTGTATTTATTTTGTAATTTTGTTTACATTTTATTTTTTTCTGCAAGCCCCACTTACTATTTTGGGAGTATTTGTCTCCCTCCCCAGAAAGTGGAAGGCCAGGCATAACCCTCAGCAACCTGCTTTGGGAAAAATAAAACAGAATAACAGAATAGCAGAGTTGGAAGGGACCTTGGTGGTCCTCTAGTCCAACTCCCTGCTCAAGCAGGAAACTCTGTACCATTTCAGACAAATGGTTGTCCAATCTCTTCTTAAAAGCCTCCAATGTTGGAGCATCCATAATTTCTGGAGGCAAGTTGTTCCACTGATGAATTGTTCCAACTGTCAGGAAATTTCTCCTTAGTTCTAGGTTGCTTCTCACTTGATTAGTTTTCATCCATTGCTTCTTGGCCTGCCTTCAGGGGCTTTGGAGAATAGGTTGAGGGGTGCAAGATAGACTCCTGTCTCAATCTCTGGGTACAGACAACAAATCTTTGTGTTAAACATGACCCCTCCTCCTCCCCCCCCCAAAAAAGAGAACAAATAATGTCTCCAGTCACACAATGATAAACCTGTGATGATTTTTCTAGGCTGAAATTAATTACAGGAAAGGAAATACTATTTTCTTTCCAAATTGTGCTTTTCAGAATAACCACGTATTTCTTCTGGTTGCTTGCTCCACCCACCCCCCTTTCAAAAAGAGTAAATATTTATTACAAGCATTCTTGGTCAAATATATATCCATGATTAATTTTGCCCATTTTTGCTATTTCCCAGAGTCTTTTGTTCTAAGCCATACTATAAATTGTTATATGTATATGTATATATATGTATATATATAATATTATCCTTTCTTTGTACCTGCATTTCCCGAACCACTTATTTGCACGCATTTGTAATGCCTGCAGATGGCGTGTCAGAAACTGATGTCATAATCATCCATTAGATAGAATCACTTAAGGAAACTTTCCATTTTTTCCCTTAAGTATCTGTATCATTACTGTCCATGTTGGTCCCACAGCTGCCTGATTGAACAGCAATGGCGTATAGCAACCGGGTGCCTCTGTGTAATTTTCACTCATAATGAGTACTTCTGCCAATTGTTCCAGAAGATATTGTAACCATCTATTCTTGGTTGCAGATTCACCCTTTTGTTCTGACACAATGTCATATCCTCAATCTTTGATGGCTTTCGAGGACTTTAAATAGAAATGATTTTAGATTGTCTCACTTGTCTTTCATTTTCTTTCTCCTTGATGTCAAACAGAATCCTGTGAAAAATTCCTTCGGTTTTATTCCAGATCTGCTTTCTTTCGACAGTTCATCCAAACAAAGCCTTCTTTAACTAGCAATTTTAGTTTAGGTGAAATCCAGCAGTAACAGAGCAAAATAAGGCCAGTAAAGTGAGGTTATACATAGAAGCTCCAGATGAAGACAAACATGTAGAAACAGGCCATAAAAATATCTAGGCTGCTGGGAACTTAGGAATTATACACATCCCAACTTTTTATAGATTTCCATTGCCATAGTGCTGAAATGTGCATTCTCCCTTTTTATCCTCAGAAAGCAAGGTGGACAATGGTCAAAAATAATATACCCTGCTCTCCTCAAAAACCCAAAGAGTTTGATGCCTCCTAGGATCATGTTCTTGATAGTTTACTTAATTTATTATGAACAGATAACCGAGAGCCTAGGAATGAGGATTTATCATTCTTCCATTGCTCAAAATATTCATTTCTGGTCCAATTGGTGCTTCCTTGGAGAAGGGAACTAGTTGCAATGAATTATTTCCTGGAAGACTGCAAATTTTGATCCTAATTCAATCTTAAAGTGGGTCCTTGCAGTTGGAGTATCCTTATTGGCTGGAATACCTGGGTCAGTTGAGCAGCCCTCTCTCAACAGAGGGGGAAGGATACGACATCATCTATCTCCAGTCCTTTCAACAGTTCCAAGAAGGCTCCACACTCATTTGTACTACTCAGGTGACCCTGATGACACAGATAAGCCTCCAGCTGGCATCAACGACTCTCTAAAAGAATGCAAATGACCAGCTGTCTGCAAGGAGTATAAATCCTTCCATTCCCCACCATCCAGTCAGAGCTGAAGGAGCTTCTTGGATGAGAAGTGAGATGTCTTCAAAGAGAAAAAAGAAAGTCCAGTTGCCTCGTCAAAAAGCAATTTTAGGAGAATAAATCTCCTGCTTGTGCAGGGGGTTGGACTAGAAGACCTCCAAGGTCATTTCCAAGTCTCTTAATCTGTTTTGATTTGACTCAAAAAAGAAAAGGAGGAAGTGAAATTTGATCTTCCCTTCCCTTTCTGTCTCTATAATAGGGATTTCCAAATTTGACAACTTTAAGACTCGTGGACTTCAACTGCCAAAATTCCTCAGCCAGCCAGCCAGAACTGAAGTGCACATCTTAAAGTTGCTAAGTTTGGAGACCCCTGCTATAGAAGCCAGTAGTACATATCAGTTCCTTTCTGCAGTTTTAATACAGTTCATTCATGCCAACTCCACCTCACCATCTCCCGAGCCGATCTTTTCCAATTCTGTCAACTGACAATATCTGTAGCATGATATAGCTAGGTTTTATAGGTTAGATTATTCAGACTTATTCAGAAAGCCAGATGAATGCATGAATTGACTAGAATGTGTGTTGCATTCATTAATAAGAAATAGGTGCTTCAACATTTGTGGATAATTCTGTATTATGTTGACAAATACGGTAAACGTGAATACTATTTGGCATCTGCTTGTAATTAGCACTACCTACAGTCGGATTTGAAATATGGAATTGTTATGCTAAGTGGGTACGGCATTGTGAAGTGACTGCAGTATGCAGGCAATAAATGGGACTGTTTGACAAGATAGGCCTTCAGAATGAGAGATTTATACTTTATGCCTGTGAATTTATCAGTCAGAATGCTTAGTTGAAATTTGTTCATGGAAATCTGCAGCCAGGGCTGGACAAAGACATATGCTGCTAAAGTATCTTGTGATGATTTATTGCCACTTGTTGAAGTGTGTTGTTTCTTGCTTGATCCTGTATTGTCCCAGGCATATTCTTCTGACTGTGGAAAATGGTGGCCCCCCCAAAATGGAGTCCTTATGAAGGAGGTTGTCCAAAGGCTGCTACTAATGGAGAAATGTTTATTGGGAAATCAGGGGACTGCCGAGAAGAGCAAATGTCAGTTGGGTTGTTGAGACCGCAGGGAGAAATCGCATGATTGGCATTCAAGTATCACAACATCAAGTTCATTAGTTCCGATGACTCATACTCTGCATTTCCTCCTGAGATGGAAAACTGACAGTTGCTGATTCAATTCTGTATCTTCTGATCTGAGCTTAGCTTTAGGGTACTTCTGAGGAATGATATTGGTTCTTTGGAAATAGAGAAGGTGACTAATTAAAGTGATAAAGGATGTGGATTCGCCAAATGAAATGTCTCCTAAGGACTGTGCTCAAAGCTTTTCCTGCAGCCAAGGAGAGACTATAGTTGGTTTCTTCATTAGAAGCTGAAAAGCAGGATGAAGGAATAATCCCATCCATAGTCCCCCTCTATTCAAATTAAGATTCAATGTTTATAACTATCAGATGGATTGTGATGTTCCACATCATTTATACATCCTACAATTACGACTTAGTTGGGTCATTGATTTCAGTGGTCAATGAGAGGGAAAGAGGAATTTATCTAGGCGTAGCATGTTGTGAAGTCAAAAAGAATATTCTATCGCCAGGATTCTCTTCTTTAAAATATTTGTGTTAAAAGTTTTAATTCATTTTAATTATTAAAAGTATTCAATTAAAAAATGATGAAAGTTTGACAAAGAACCTAAAGGCTAACCAACAGCACAATAGCAAGTAAAAGAAGCAAACAAAAAGAAAAAAAAAAGAAAAAGTGTAGAAAGAAAGAATAAAGAGAAATAGAAAGAAGAAGCTTCTGATTTCTTTGCTTGTGGCAAGTATAAGTACAATTACAACAATTTCTCTTACTATAATCAATGCATAGGAAGGAAGGAGGGCAACAGATAAGGTATATAAACAAGATGGGAGTCGAAACTAGCCATTTGTGATTGCAGGAAAAAAGAACGATTTCTGATAGCTGTGCTTGCTCAAGGGAAAAATTGCCCCCTACTACACCACATCAACCAATTACTGTTTGACTACCACTGTTTGTTCCTAATAAGATATACAAGAGGATATGCAGATGTCTGCAACCAACTTGATAAAAGTCTTTGAGTATTCGCTTGCAATTTTGTCTTCTCTTGAAAGAGACTATTCTGTTTTCCACATAGAAAGTAACTTCTAAAACTCTTTTCTGCTGCTGGGATGCAATCATTGGAGATAACAAAATTGCCTACAGAATCCATGGGCTGCAGACCTTGGAGATAAAACTTTAGGCGCCAGGCTAGAAAGTGGGAGACCATGAGTTGTATTCCCACTTTAGCCATGAAAGCCAACAAGTTGACCTTGGGCCAAACACCAGGAGACGGTGAGTTCTAGTTCTGCTTTAGGCATGAAAACCAGCTGGGTGGCTTTGGGCCAGTCATCTTCTCTCAGCTCAACTCAACTTACAAGGTTGTTTTGGAGAAAATAGGAGGAAGGTGTGTTTGGTATGTTCACTGCCTTGAGTTGTAAAAAAAATAATGATAATGAATGAATGAATGAATGAATGAATAAATGAATGAATGAATGAATGTTCTTTAGGGCGTAAGCCATGCAGAATAGTCTTCTTAATGAAGTGTTCCCTACATCACAAAGAATCATTTATGAAGTTGATGTTCTCATATAGGAACACTGAGATTTGTCAAGGCATAGAGGATTTTAATTAAGTGAAACCTGCCTTACAATTTCTCAGAATTTTCTCCCCCTGGGAAGGAGGTTTCCATCCTTCCCTGTTCTTCTCAAGGGACCTTGAAAGACATTTCCCTTGGCGGTGCTTTTGAGCTTCCATTCTTGCTGGCTATGTTGGAGGATGCTTTTGCTGTAGTTGTTGTTTATGTGTTTGTTTTGTGACACAAGTTTCTAACACTCTGAGGACTCCCCGACTGACTATATTTCCCTATCTCAAAAAAGCCAGGGAGGAAAGAGGGTTTAAAATACTTACAATTTAATGAAAATATGGGAAGCAGGGATTCATGGAGACTGCTGGAGAGATGATTGTGCAATGAAAAACAGGACATCCATGTATTCCGTAAAGTGCAAGAATATCACACTCCGTCGCCGAGAATGATTTCAAAATGATCTCCTGCTTTGAAAGGCATTAAGGGGAGAAACAAAGAAAAACAGAAATAGGTTTCTAAGCCTCTGCAAAACAGGGATTCTGAGTTTGCCACTTGAGCGCGCATCTCTGTCAATCTCGCTTTCCTTTTCAAGGGCATTTAAAATTTCAGGTTCTTTTTATTTATAAAGAAATGTGATGAATGGACATGATTTCTTGCGAATTCTGGTTATCCTCAGGGTATAGTCAACCAAATCAAGATGCTAGTGGCAATGGTAGTATCAAAAATCCAGCCATCACAATTGGCCTATCTCTTACTCAATGTGTAGAGCCAATAGCAATAGCACTTAAACTTTTATTGCCCCCGCCCAACAATCTGGACCCTTGTTTTACCGACCTTGGGAAGATGGAAGGCTGTCCTTTCATCCTTGAGATGGTCAGGATCGAACTCCTGGTTGTGAGCAGAGTTAGCTTGCAATATTACATTCTATCCATGGCACCACCTTAAGAGTGATAATGATTCTGATTGAATGGGTTGATTGGTTTCTATCTATTTCTTCCATGTTTATTTTATTTCATATCTTTTTGTTTTTCATTTAAACTTTTGTGAATAAGCTGTCCACAAGCGTTAAGAACTATGATTCTACATCTTTGCAAACAGAAGCTCCCTAAGGTGGTTTCCAAAAATAAAGATTTCCTGACAGATTCAAATTTCTCTGAACACGGCACATTTGGGAAGCTGATGTGGCTTAACATTGAACCAGCTTTTAGCCTTTCTACAATTTAATCTCTTTGTGAAAATGTTGCCTTTGGAACATTTGGAACATGCCTTTGGGGAACAAAGTGGTCTTTCTCCGTCTTTGTAAAGGAGGAACATAAAAAGTAGGAAGCAGTAAAACTTCATGATACAAAGCTATACTTCTAAACAGGACACAAAATAAAAGACACTCCGAAGTCTTGGTGTAAAGCTGTGTTAGCAATTAGGCAAGATAGATTTCACACCAGATGCTTAGGTTAAGTCAGAGTTAAGTGGGAAAAAAAATACTGTTATCCCAAATTCTGTATCCTGTGCACAGTAATTCCCCAATTCTGTGAGAGAGGAAGTTCAAACTTGGTTTAATGTCATCAGTATCCTTGAAGAAAGCTATCTATTGCTGAAAGTCTTGGTGCTACTGAGTGAGTCTTCGGGGAAATTACTGAACCTCTTGTATTAAAAAAAAAAAAATAATCTTGATGTCCCAAAGTTGCTTTTTCAAAAGGCAACTGGACTTTCTTTGTTTTTTTTCTTGAAGACATTTCATTTCTCATCCAAAAATCTTCTTCAGTTCTTGATAGATCCCAAGTACATCCTGGCAAATTTGGAATTGGAAATGGCAGAAATCAAGAGTAGGATATGATGGGTTTTTTTAGTACTCAAATTGATGAAGAACCATGCTATAGTGAAGGGATAGGATATTTTGGAAGCTGAGAAAGATTACCGTGGAAAAAAATGATTTAGGAATGAGCACAGGGGAGCATTTTCAGAGCAGAAACAGCAATGTTATCTGCTAGAGCACCAGTGTAACAAATGGACCT
The DNA here is from genome assembly GCF_001527695.2 of Protobothrops mucrosquamatus. Classification (NCBI taxonomy): domain Eukaryota; kingdom Metazoa; phylum Chordata; class Lepidosauria; order Squamata; family Viperidae; genus Protobothrops; species Protobothrops mucrosquamatus. Next base: position 80,707 of record NW_015387208.1, read on the forward strand.
TCCTTAGTCTGGTCAAGAAATGAAAAGATATAGAGAGACTTTTAAGATTTATGATTCTATGATGCATTGTCAGAAAATAAATAAAACATTAAGGAAATAATCAAGTAAGTCACCATTACTTTCTTGATTTTTCATGAAGTTCCTGGTTCATGATCACACTTTGAACGGAAGGATAGTCATCATTGGAGTAGCTGTCATTTCTAATGATCAACAGCTCAAGCCTGCATTTCAGGGGGCTAACATAGTTTATTATAGCTCAACCTGTTTTGTAGGTTGAACTAGGCCAGGGGTAGGCAACCTTGGCTCTTTTGTGACTCGTGGACTTCAACTCCCAGAATTCCTGAGCCAGCCATGCTGAGGGGAAAGGGAGAAGTTTCCAAGCTGAGCCATGCTGGCTCAGGAATTCTGGGAGTTGAAGTCCACGAGTCATAAAAGAGCCAAGGTTGCCTACCCCCGAACTAGGCAGTCAGCAGTCAGTGGTTACTCTAGGTAACTATGGAACTCTGCTTTGCAAACTTCATCGTGATAGTTGATTAATGCTTTGTTGATTGGCTTTCAAAATATGTATTTTATGATGCCATCGGCAATTACAGCGTGAACCTCTTTGAAAGTAAACCAAAATAAACACAAGACTTTATGAATAATAATAATTCAAATAAGATTCTCACGCATGGTCTTGAAGAAGGTATCCCAGATAACTTGGTTTTGCTGAAAGGAGATGCAGGATGCAATTCATTTCAACTGGTCAACTTTTTCAACTTCTTCATAAATTGCTTTATAGAAAAGCTTATTTTTTTAGTTTAAAAGCTGCTAGGTATATTACCGGAAATCAATAGAGGAAAATACTTTCTGCGCTGTTGTTGTTCAAGTGACATTTGTTAGGAAAGTTGATAAGGTTGCATTTGTGTTCTGAGAAAGTTTGGGGACTAAAAAGTTAATGTAGTTTGTAAGCCCGGAATGATACTTCTGCTCTAAAGGACAGTTGCAGAAGAGAAACAACTATATTTGGTATCATTCTATTGGTAAAGGAAAAATGCTTAATGGGTTGGAAGAACCCACTACAAAATGGATTTTCATTCTAGGGTAGAGACTTATTAATAATCTGCAGGTTAAAAAATCAGAGTTATCAGCACTGATAATGGAACATAAAAGGAAAGTCTTGTGGATTATATAATCACAGAATGTGTGACTGTGTCCACCCATATATCTACGAATCACAGGAATTGCATATATTTCATTTCACGTCTCTTGTCCTTGCTGTCTCTCCCCCTTAAGAAATTGGCTGCATCTTTGGAAAAGGAGCCATAACCTTCAAGAACTTTCCCATCTGTTTCTTGGTGAACTTTTACACAGAAGCTAGTAAATTTGAAAAAATCCATGTTCTGTTTGCCACCGCAGTCTTTAAAATGTACTTTGATGACTTGTTCAGATTGCAGAAATAAAAGGAACGTGTGATGCGATAAAAACAAAAGAAAACAAAAAAAATCAATGCTCTTCTTAATTAAAGCACGGCACAAACGGCCTCTTGAAATTCTTTGGAAATTTGGCCAGAAAGGTTAAGTACACGATTTCTCAGAATTTTTACAAGGGAAGAAGACATTCCCTGTGTTATTTTCAAATAGCAGATTTTCCATGTAATGGATGCAGAATGGGTCTACAACTCGACACGGCCAAGTTGCCACAGGACAAGAGTTACACTAATTCTGAAGAAACAGGCTAATAGAATCTTTAAAGAAAGGATGCCAAATGAGGGACAAAATGAAATGTGAATGACAACCATTTAAATAATTGTTTAACTGTTTTAAATAATTGAATTGAACTGTTGAATTATCCTGCAGCGAGTTGTCCTGTGGCGGGTGGGCAAGTTGTCCTGCAATGAGTTAGCCATGGCGAGTTGACCGTGATGAGTTGGCCATGGCAAGTTGACCATGATGAGTTGGCCATGGCAAGTTGACCATGATGAGTTGGCCATGGCAAGTTAGCCATGGTGAGTTGGCCATGGTGAATTGACTGTGGCAAGTTGACCATGATGAGTTGGCCATGGCAAGTTGACCGTGATGAGCTGGCCATGGCAAATTGGCTGTGGTGAGTTGTTCCATTCTGTTGCAGAACTGCAACAAACTTTAAAAAAATACTACAGAACTTCCTTTCCTTGATAGAGTTTGTCTTTTGAAAGAGATGTTGAAAGGAAATTCTTATTACAGAATAGAGTTGGAAGGGACCTTGGAGGTCTTCTAACCCAACCCCCTGCTCAAGCAAGAAAACCCGTACCATTTCACACAAGTCCAGTCTCTTCTTAAAAACCTCCAGTGATGAGGCATCCACGACTTCTGAAGGCAAGCTAACTATTAATCAAAGTGATATCAGCTTGAGTCTGAAAGAAGCTGATAACCTAATGATGATCCAAGACCATGGTCTAATTGCAGATGCAGAAAAAGAAATTTTATGGTGAACTACAATGCTACGTATGTTGATCCAGCACCAAAAAATAAGCATCTTGTTTTTTGTTTTGTTTTTACAGGAGATTGGAACACTAAAGTTGGGAAAAAAGAGCAGCTGGCAAAATGAGAAAAGTGGGAGACAGACCCACAGAGTTGTTTTAGCTGTGCTTGTGTGTTTGTGTTGATGGGGAGCATTAAAACTGTACAGTGGTTGTGTTCTGGACCCTCAATTGGCTCACTGGGAAATGGCCTTGAAAGATCTCATCTTTTTCCTCTTTGTAGCCAAGTGAAGGATGGCCCAGAAAAGGGAGCTAGAGTCTTTGTCTGATCAGTTTTGCAATTTATCCTAAGTAAATCCTCATAAAAGTTTTATCTTCCTACACTCTGACATATTTTATGTTGCTCTTTGTACAGAGAAGCCTATCTTCAGGGTTCCAAAAATTTGTTATTTTGTACTCTTATCTAAGGCTGCTTTTACCTATAAAACACTAAGCAAAGACTCTCTACTATTTGTAGCACTGCAGGAATGCCTGCTCAAGTGCTATTAACTAGAGGTTGTTGGGTTTTTTTTATCTTTATCTCTGGTAAATCACAATTTTATATCTCCATCTTTATTTTTAACTTTGGGAGAGTTTTTTTTTTAAAAAAATAACCATTCTGTTAGTTTGAGATAAGGCCGAGGTCTGTGATTACTCTAGGTTCTGGTTGGGTTTGCAGAAAACCCTTGTAACGGAATTAAGTAGAGAATTTTTCTGGGTTTGCACCGGGCCCTGAATGATCAGGTAAGTAAAGAAGGCAGGTTCCCACTAGTTGCAAGCAAATAAGTAACCCAAGTTTTTTTTTAAAAAAAAATAGCCATGTTTTGCATGCTATAGGAAATAAAGTTCAGGCTTTATCTCACCCTACCTGGGGTTACCCATTAGCTGAGCTGCAAGTTTGTGAACTGAGTCAAGTTTGCAAACTGTAGGCCTTTGTGTTAAAATTCATCATGAACCTATGAAAAACCTGCCTGCAAAAATCTGTTTGGGCCAACAAAATCTGTTTGTTTGTTTTTTTTAATTTTCACTACTCTGTAACATGTATCTAACTAATGCTTTATAATCACAAATACCTTCTTAACAACAGCATGTCCAAGACAATCATACCTTGTGAAGTAAATATGAACTCTCCTCACCTCCCTTCTTCTTCCCTCCCCTCTCCTTCAGAGTCTCATTGCCTCTCCTCTCCTCTCCTCTCTTCTCCCCTCCCCTCCCTTCCCCTCTCCCTCTCCCTTGGCCTTGCCCCTCCCCTCTCTTTCAGAGTCTCCTCTGCCTCTCCCCTGCCCTCTCCTCTTCTCCTCTCCCCTCCCCTCCCCTC
>NW_015387208.1:84651-86144 GCF_001527695.2 Protobothrops mucrosquamatus
TTTTCCCAATATTTTATAATCACAAACAGCTTCTTACCAACAGCATAACCAAGACATCCATACCTTGTGCAGCTAAATAAAAAAAAAATCCTTTCTTTTCCCCCCCCTTCCGCTATAGGTGGTAGCGACACAAATATCAGAGGCCCAGAATGGTCGAATAGAACACTCCCAAATCTATTTCACACTTTTTACCCTTTGCAATAGCCTGAACGAATTTATTCTTTCCAAAATAGCCCGGGTGATGCACTGTGGAAGGGAAAAATTGGATAAACGTACACCAAATAGTACATCACGTTTGAGTATCTTTGGCCAACCATGTTCTCTTTTGTGTGTGTGTGTGCAGATTGTAAATATTTAAAAGCACAAGTATATTGACTGATCTCCCATGCTCCTACAAAATTCTACTTGGTCAGGTATTGTATGCAACATCTGTCTTTGAAGTTACATCTTTCACCTGAATAACTTGCTCATGTTGTTTCTGAAAGCAGTGGTGGGTATATTAATGCAGAGAGTCCAAATATAGCATTTGGAGACACGGTTGAATATTCTGCAATGGGTAATCATGTCAGTGCTGGAGCCAGGAAGCTTTTTCTGGTCATCCCTGGTGTTTCAATTAGGACATTGCAAAGACAATCCTATTTTCAGTGGAGAATTGTTAGAGGAGGTGAAGAAGCATGTTAGATAACAAACCCAAAAATCCCTGGTAGATATTTTATGGCATATTTCTCTATGCAAGACCAAATCAAGCTTCATCATATTTTTTTATGCTAGGAACTTGACTTAAATTTTAAAAATATCACCAACACCAAGGGGCTTATTGCAGTCTCTTTTTTAGCAATTTCCAATCTATTCATCCCTCAGTGGGCTGGCTCTTAACATTTGTTTAAAAAGCCAATATTACCAGGGCTAAAAAAAAATATCCAAACAATGCTTTTCTTTTCATTTGGATTTTCCAAAAATTTTATAACAATACATCTTTTGTTGCATACCATGGGACTCCAGTGTTGTCTCCAGATCCAAAACTCAGGACTTTTGTGCATTTTCATTCTCAGTAATAATGAAATGTGAAAATCAACAATGATTTGTTTTCCAGTGGGCCTTTCTTTCTTTTTATTTGCATTAAATGGAGCTGGTGATATTCAGCTGGTAACATTATATATCTTATCCAATTCTCCTGAGACATTAATTTGGTCAACTTATTTTCTTGCCTTACTTTCCTGTTCGGTTCATCTTAATGCTGGGTTCAGTGGTAAAATTGTGTACACAGTATATGTCTGCTTTCTTACCCGAGATCTGATTATCTTTTAATTTCCTTACATAGTTCCCTATTGGGGATCAATTTACTTTTAAATTGCTTCCAGTTTCCATGGTTTTAAAATGGCTCATGCTAAGAAAACACATGATTTGAATTATTTTATGCTGTGCAGTGATTTTCTTTCTTTCTTTCTTTCTTTCTTTCTTTCTTTCTTTCTTTCTTTCTTTCTTTCTTTCTT
>NW_015387208.1:87090-98306 GCF_001527695.2 Protobothrops mucrosquamatus
CTTCTTCTTCTTCTTCTTCTTCTTCTTCTTCTTCTTTTGCCTTTTTAGAAGATGCTAAATCCTCTAGTTCACTATATCCTAAGCAGCAGACTGTACCAATGTAAAGACATTAAATTACTTTGATTACACATGGAAAATATTTATATGCTTGAGGTATGGTTGATAATTGCACATAGTAAAAACAGCAGTTCTTCATTTTTCTCAAACAAATTTGCCTATTAAACCGTCTCTTTGAAAGGCATCGCAGAGACTGACAGTTTTAGAGGAGAAAGGTGATTTTGCCCTTTTTCAGGATAGTTAGCCTGATGACATTCAATGGTTAATTTTAATGCTACCTCTCTTCCAGGCTGGCTTAGAGGTAGATATGTTAAAATCTTTATGAAAGATTAGGAAATGAAGGCACCTTAGTGAGTGAGAATGCTGAATGTCTTACTAACTCCAGCACCAAGAGCTGTTGAATGAGCCTATTACAATAGCATAAAATATTTAAGTTTAATGTTGTAATTTCAGTTATTACTTGCTTCCATATGCTGGAGCATACATTGTAATTTTATTTTATAACTTTGTTTCCTTTTCTAAAATCCTGTCTCTTAATAGACTAGGGCGGAAACTGATTAGCTGCCTCAGTGAATTCGTGTTTTCTTTAGGCACCCATTTTTTTAAGCAGTGGCACCACCCAAACGTGCTGTGCATTCTGCAAATAGCGAAAAGCAGCAAAGATCTCAAGCAGTTATGAAGGACTTCCCCATAAATGCAGAGACTGTACCAGCAATGCAACTCCCAGACCCAAATTGGGAGGCATTAGACAAGGGAAACAAAACAAAACAAAACAAAAATCTAGCAGCAATTGAAAATTTCCACTCACTTAAGTTCACTAATAGATTCTTATATTGTGTATATTAGATATGCCGTTGATTATTAATTCACTCTACATTTCTACAAGTGTATGTACCAAGCCTAGAACAAAGAGAATTTTGAATACAATTACTAATTGATAAAGAGAAGGACGAGGGGTGACATGATAGCAGTCTTCCAATATCTAACGGGCTGCCACAAAGAAGAGGGAGTCAAGCTATTCTCCAAAGCACCTGAAGGCAAGACAAGAAGCAATGGGTGGAAACTAAGCAAAGAGAGAAGCAACCTAGAACTAAGCAGGAATTTACTGACAGTCAGAACAATTAACCAGTGGAACAACCTGCCTCCAGAAGTTGTGAATGCTCCAACACTGGAGGTTTTTATGAAGTGATTGGGCAACCATTTGCCTGAAATGGTATCGGGTCTCCTGCTTGAGTAGAGGGTTGGATTACAAGACCTCCAAGGTCCCGTTATTCTGCTATTCCGCTTGTATGTATATCTATGTGTAAAGCTGTAGATCTATTCCTAATGACTCATATTTTGAACAAAGTCTCATTAAATTTAATAAAACAGTTTGCATCTATTGTGTCTGTAGAAAGGCACTATTATTCATTAGAGCTGAGGTGGTCAACCTTTGGCCCAAGTGCCATAGCCAGCCCTCGGCTTCATTTCAAAAAACTACTCACAAAGATTGTTTCAGAATCTCGTCAGGGAGATGCTATCTCCTTGAAAACTGCTGCTTGGGCAGGCAGCTTTCAAGAGAAGGAAGAAGAAAGAAAAGAAAAAAAGACAGAGAAAAAAAAATCCTGTTAGTAGAGAAATTGTAACCTCGCCCACGTTTCTCTCTTTTCTGTCTCACCTTTCACCTTTCCATGTCCACCTCCAAATTATACATTAATTAGATCGGTTTCGCTTGAGTGACAATATTTAGAATAAAGCATGCTCAGAAACTCAACAGCAGTTGGGAGAGAAAAAAGCTAACTTCCATGGACTTGCTCCCATCATTCATTTATGAAGCAAATATTGTCCAATATTAAATATAATAATAATAATAATAATAATAATAATAATAATAATAATAATAATAATAATAATAATAATAATAATAATAATAATAAAGAAGTTGGAAGGGACCTTGGAGGTCATCGAGTCCAACCCCCTGCTCAGGCAGGAATCCCTATACCATTTCAGACAAATGGCTGTCCAGTCTCTTCTTAAAAACTTCCAGTGTTGGAGCATTCACCGCTTCTGGAGGCAGGTTGTTCCACTGATCAATTGTTCTCACTGTCAGGAAGTTTCTCCTTAGTTCTAGGTTGCTTCTCTCCTTGATCAGTTTCCACCCATTGCTTCTCGTCCTGCCTTCAGGTGCTTTGGAGAATAGCTTGACTCCCTCTTCTTTGGGGCAGCCCCTGAGATATTGGAACACTGCTATCATGTCCCCCCTCGTCCTTCTCTTCGTTAAACTAGACATACCCAGTTCCATCAACCGTTCCTTATATGTTTTAGCCTCCAGTCCCCTAATTATCTTTGTTGCTCTTCTCTGTACTCTTTTTAGAGTCTCAGCATCTTTTTTACATACTTAAGGTTAATATAAATACAAAGGGACAAGTTGGTAAGCAAAATGTGCAATTACAATTGGCACCATGGGAAATAATTTAATTCACAACTAGGTTGAATAATATTAATATTCAGAATGAAACGTCTCCCAAAATTTAACACCTCTGCTCATACTATGGCTCTCCGAGGAAACTTACAGCTGTGATTTTTTTTTTAAATCTAAATTCTTCGAGACAGTTTCCAACTGGTATCACTAATTCTATATGGTCCACATCAGTTGACGACTGACCTTGGATTCAGGGCAGAATCAGAAATCTGTGTGTGGCAAAAATCCATGGGAGCAGAGGACATGTTCAGGGATATTTGAAGACAAAAATATAATATTACAAAAAGACCCACCTCCATTTGGTCCCATAGACCAGGGTTTCTTAAAGTGTGGTTGCAGCCCCCTGGGGTAGCTAAAGACCCTCCCAGTGTCAGTGAAACCAAAACTATTTGTCAGATATTGATGTCGTTTGCAAAAAATGTAGAATAACGTCTCTCTTCTCATTACTATTTTAAAAAAATAAAAAAAAAATATTTATTAAAAAATAGAGATTTTTTCATGAAAAATATTTTATTTATGTTAATGTATAACAGATTTAGATATTGTTATTTTTTTCCATGATTCAATAAATATTTTATGAATGCATCAATTTTAATTTTTAATATGATAAATATTGAAAATATAAGCCAAAACAAAAGCTCTTTTCGGCCCTCCATAACTTTTAAAAGGGGGAAAGGATTCTAAGAGTGAAGTTTAAGAAACTGCAGTTTTCAAAATTCCTCACTGGTTCTGGTCTACATAGAGATAAACCACATTTCCTCACCATTCAAAAGACACAATTAAAAAGCTAAGAAGGGAACAAAAAGACCAAAACATAACCTCTCTCCCTCAGTCTACAGCCAGATAAGCAGATTAACACCAGACAAACAATCAAGAAGAAAACAATACCCAAATTAAGAAACTACCAAGGAGAAAACTACATCCACTGGCAGGGCAAGTATTGTAAACAGGTAGCAAACCCCATGCTCACTCATATTGATAATCTTAGATAGTTGGGTAATGCAAGCGTACAATTAAGATTTCCAGAATGAATGCTTTCCAGAATCTACATGAACTACTAGAGATTAAAAGTATGCATGCAACCATATGCATTACCAATATACTATTAGTCCAACTATATTGTACTGGGTTAGACAAATAGTATAATGATGTTTTCTAAATTCACGAGGTCCATCTTAAAGGAACCCTATTAATTACAGGAAGCTCCAATTCACTCTAGCTATCGAACCAAAATCAAATCCTTCCATAAAATGCCATAAAAGTGGTAAGTGCTTTTAAGTTACCCATTGTTCCAGCAGATCGTAGGAGGTGACACACTTAAATTGACGACTCAGTCATTACATTTATCGTGGTGTGCTGANAGTTTAAGTATCATTTTCTTTTTCTGTACTTCTTTAAACCATGAAAGAAAAATCTACAAGTTCATCTACAACTACTGGAAGAAAATCTCCAATTTCTTCTTTCATCCATCTCCCTCTCTCTCTCTCTCTCTCTCTCTCTCTCTCTCTCTCTCTCTCTCTCTCTCTCTCTCTCTCTCTCTCTCTCTCTCTCTCAATTAGATTCTCAATTAGTATTATAAATCTCAATTAGGAATAATTAGTTAATGGTTATTGCAAAATGGATACTTGAGCCCATCTCTGCTTAAGTTATCCCACTACTGGTGTCCTTCCTCTTCTTCAGATCTGGAGAAATGGAGACCTTCCCAGGGCTTTTGGGCTAAGATAGATAGGCGCATAATTGGTCCATGAAAACATGCATGACAAGATTTGGAAAGGCATACGGCTATTTTTCTAACTTTTGATTAATCTAGAAAGTGATTTCTTCAGGACTGCGGTAATATCTTTATTGATCTCCAGAGGGGAGATTCTTGGTTGACCTAAAAAGCTTGAAATGGTCGTTTTGAATGATTTTTTTTTTTTAACCTCCCAAGTGCCAAACATTGTAATGCAAGACACTAGCAACAGAGGGAAAAAGAGAGAAAGAGAAAAGAAAAAAAGAAAAAGAGAGGGAGGGAGGGAGAGGGAGAGGGAGGGAGAGAAGACTAGGGTGTTATTCCTGCAATTGTTGGCTAGTTCTACAGTGTGGTTTGGTTTCCAGACTTCACATCTGGAAAACATTTACCCATACATAAGCAAATATCTATCGTTTTCTCCAGAGCATGTTCCTTTCTTGACCCATGAAAATGAAAGATGTGTTAACGCTGCTAAAAGCTTATTTCAATTTGCATGAAGCCATGTTTTACTTGCTGTGGTGCAAAAGCAGGAAGAAACACCCATGCACTTCAGAAATATGTAGGGAAGCTCCTTTAGAATCTTGACCAGTAATATCATTCATGTATATCTGAGTGTGTGTCAGATGTGTCAAAAATGAAGATTTGTTGGAAATCTATGAATGATCCCCTGATTTTAAAAAAGGAATGAAATAAAACTGAAATGCAGCCAAAGGAAGCTTTGGTTCCAAAACTGAAATGGCTAAATGGAAGAATGCTTTATTTTTTTTCCCTTACTTCCCCCCCCCCTTCTCCATACTATCGATTCTTCATTCTCTCTTTGCACCAGAAAATGTATTTTTTATTTCTTGTGATGGATTTCTATGGCCACCCAATTGGCAATACTGACTCTGGACAGCTTAGATATGGTTAAATTGATTAGCTGATTTTGAAGTCCTATTTTTTAGTTTTAATACTACTAGTAATATGTTTTTGTATTTGTTCTAGCCCCTTAAATGTTTGCATATTCTTGTAGCATTTAATTTGTTGTTGATCAGCCACTGAAATAAATGGTGATGTCTTTGCACTGGTGTTAGATTTTTTTTATTTTTTTTAAAGATTTCTTTTTAAGCATATGGTGAATTTTATGAAAATGTTGTAGCTTACATAGTACGTAATTGCTACTAATTGTTATTTGCAATGCCCTTCAAGAAATTTAATTAGACTGTTTCAAGAATTAAGGGAATAATTAACCATCGCCATACCTGATGGAAGTGAATTACATTGTGTATCTATGTGTTGTGTAAAAAAGTTGGGTAGTACTTTTCTTCCTGATCAACATTAGCTTTCTTTCAATTTGCACAAGGATTGTGTCCTAAATAACAACAGCAATAGCACGTAGACTTATATATCGCTTCACAGTGCTTCACAGCCCTCTCTAAGCAGTTTACAGAGTCGGCATATTGACCCCAACAATCTGGGTCCTCATTTTACCAACCTGGGAAGGATGGAAGGCTGAGTCAACCTTCAGCTGGTCAGGAGTGAACTGCCAAACTGCCGGTAGCTGGCAGTCAGCAGAAGTAGCCTGCAGTACTGCATTCTAACCACTGCACCACCACCGCTCATAAGATACACATAGTAGTTAAGTAATTTGACTGGCACCAGGGAGATTTACATTCAAGTCAATCTTGAATCAAGTCAGTGGATTCTCGTAAGGTGCCTGTGGGTCAGTCACTCTTTCTGAGTCCAACCTACCTTACAATATATATATATGCTAATTCATCATCTCTTCTGTGATAATCAGAAAACTCCAGCTTTGGTCTGCTTCAGTGGCATTTTAAAAATATCTCTTCCTGACTAATGTGACACTTCATTAGCACCTTGTTGTGGGGGACTCTTTTAAAGGTTTAATCCAAGTTCATTTGAAAAAAAAAGATCCTTTTTCATGTTGCTAGTACTGTATATCAGTGGTTATTAACTGCAATGTTTATGCCTTTTTGGTTGTAGACCTTTCTGAGATTTATAGATAAATATGCCAAACCTGATTAAAATTGATTAATTAACCACGATGACATTAGACACCTCAGATCTGAAGCGTTTCATCCACTCCAATGTTTTGCTCCATGAAAAAGAGACAAGGCCTTTAAACCTAGGTTCAGTTGGTTGAAAAGGATCAGTTTAAAGATTGGATATGCATCTAGCAACTCAGAGAAGAAAGGACAGGTCCAGAGTATAATCTTCAGATCTGTATAAAGCCTGTGAGTGCAAAGAAAATAACGAGCTTGTTTTTACCGTGACAATAGTACAAAAAAGAAGCAGCATCCTTTCCCCATTATTGTTTTCTGTTTATTTGAAACCTTACTTGCCTAGCCTATTTTTTGTCTCTCTTCCATTTTTTCCTACTTGTTATTCTGTTGGCTTTTGCCAATGAATGGGGGGGGGGGAGCCGCACAAATCTTTCTGCAGTGCCTATACAGCTCCCCAAACAAAACTTCACATTTTATCCTGGCTTTATGTAAGTTCTTTTTTTCCCAGGACCAGCAGCTTAAAGCATCTTTCATTAATTGAATCTAGCCACAAAAGAAGGCAGAGAGGGAGGGGGGAAAGTGAAACCAAATCTTTTTTCCAATCTCAGAACATGTCTGAACCTCCAGATTTATTAGAGCGAAGAAGAGCTTATCAAATGCTACAGCGGTTCTTTGTATGATACTCTGTATTTGGGTGCTGGTAGGTATTTATAGCTAATTAGTGATGTTTACACACCATCAAACAGTAGGGGAAAGGAAAGCTAAACCTTATGGAGTTACAAGCTGCCAAAATCTCACAATAGAAGTGGCTTCAGTTCAAGAGTGCAGCATGGGACACTTATTATCCAACCTGTTAACTATTTCTGGATTTTTCCCGGTATAAATTATGAAGCTAAAGACATACAGAAGAACTTCATCTGTTACATCTTGAGCAAAACCTGGATAATTTCATGGCATTTATTCTGCAGGAGGTTTGTCCTGGGAATCAAACTGTGCTTAAATTAAGAGGAAGTAATATTTGACTTGCTAATGGCTAGTTGTTAAACTTTCAGTCTGACATTCTTTTTTTGTGTTGTTTTTTTTAAATACAGGCATAGACATTAGCGGCAAAAATCACAGGTCAGAAATGGGCGTACATAAGCACGCCACCAGTGGTATTTTCTCAGCATCCAATACTCCTAAAATTGCATCCCAGAAATCCAGGTGCACAATGGCTACATTTCAACAGTTGTGATATTAGGAAGTTTGGGAAGGGTTTTTAAGGTTGGAGAAAGGAGTTGTTTGCTTCTCATTCTGCTTCCCCAAGGAGCAAAATTGCTCAGATGGTTAGGAAGCTGGGTTGAAGGTTGGCAGCTTCATGTTTGAGACCTGATTACTGCCCTGAGGCAGGGCGAGCTCTCATCCTTTGCTCCAGCTCCTTCCAGGGAGCCCCCAATTGGGCATTGCTCTGGGCAATGGTGATGCTACTGGCTAGTCCTTTCAACCCAGAAGCACCTTGGTGCCATCGAGTGTGATCCAATTCTGCTTCCTGTTCTATCAACCCCCAACCTGAAGAAGTAGCAAAACAATTTCTTCTAGAAAAGTTCCCACTATGCTTTTCAGAAAGGAGCAAACATGTTGGAGAGCAACATCCAAGTTGGGAGAAATTTGGAATTAGCCTCAACTCACTACGTAAACACAAGGTCTGACCTTCCCTTAATGTCAGATTCAAGCATCAGGATCATATGCAGAGTCCAAGCCCAAAAGGATTTATTATTACAGCCTATACACAAAAATATAGTCAACTAACTGTCAGCACTAAACTGGCGCTAGATAAGGATCAACAGAATTCAAAGGGGGCTGGATTTGGGTCACTTATGGCAATGCAGGAACTCTAAACTGATGACATGTTTAACTCCACCTTCCAGCTCTGCCTGCTCTTCTCCCACACTGGTTGTAAATACAAGCTGGTTGCCAAGCACCCAAAATGTGACTTTTGTAATTTTCAGGACTAGTCATAAGAAGAAACCTTTTTCAAGTCTGTTGTAACTTCAAATGCTTGTTAAGCAACTGGTCATAAGTCAAGGACTACCTGTATATTTCTGAACATTTCTCATGATGTATGCATTTTGTGGAGACATGTCACACATTTTGTACTTGATTGTTCCAGGCAATTCAAACATAACGTACTTTGGATTCAATATAGGCATAGATGCAAATTTTCTTTCTTTCTTTCTTTCTTTCCAGTTGCAGGCTGCATTCCAACAAGCAGAACAATAGGTGAACTATGAATCCCATTCTTGCACCTCTAAAGTTATGCACCAGAAGGTCTTGTAATACGTTTCTAACAAAGGGATGATGTGAATGAGATCAGCTACTCACCAAACCTATTTTTACACCTTGGTATAGCTATAAAGAAAGGATTGCCTCCTTTTGTTCCTTGCATTCATCATTTCTCCTTTAGAATTCATCCCCTCTGCAGAAGTCAGGCTTTCATGGTGTAGCTCCACACTTTTGGCTCTGACGTACCATAATTGATTCACCTTTCCAAATGGAAGGGATTGTTTGGCTGACCTAGATTTTCTTAAGTTCAGGCAGGTGCAAACATCTCTTTATTCGTTCTGGTGATGGAAGTCCTTTTTTTGCTGTAATATGCAATAGGACTAGCCAGCTAAAGAGGTCAACTGTGTTATCATTCTCAATGCCCCTTTGTGTTGCTCATCTGCCCTTGGTTACAGCACAGTACCACAATATCATTGTGGAGTCCACCAGGATTGTATCTGCCTGCCCTCTAAAGCATTTCATGGCCCACAACACAGTTACTGTTGGTTTTCTGATATATCTCAGGAAGTGAATACCTGAGCAGGAATAAGAAATTCATCATCCCCAGTGAGTTTCACATGGCAGCTGACTATTCTAGCTTCATGAATGATAATCCGACTTGTTTTTCTCCCCGTAATAACAACCCATCACTGCTATTGTATATTTACTGACATCCTTTCTGCTTTCAAGATTTACCCTTTATCATTTGCACTGTTTTTCTTTAAATTCTCTCCCTCTCTTTTTTTTTTTTATTGTTTGAAATTCTCTTGGCTCAGGAGATATTGAATATGTCCTCCCTTAGAGCACGGGAAGCATCAGTAAGCTTGGAATGGTGGAATTTGTTAATGTAAGAAATTATGTTGGTCATCAATTTTGACAACTGCATTACATTAATTCGTGGAGTATTGATGCTTGCTAGTCCTGGTGGCTATGAATGGCCTTGTTAGAGGCAACACAAATCTGCAAACCTGTGTTGATATATATGAATATAAATAAGAAAGTGATATCCTGCTTGTGGGCTTTTCAGAGATACAGGGTTATTGACCAAGAAAACATGGATCCATCCAAGAGACATAATATGTCCTCAAGCTACCATTGTTAACAAGTTAAATGGCAAAATGTGTACATAATGGAAACTTAAGATGGATACAGGATTGCCAAGTAACACCACAACTGTACAGAAAAATATTCACCCTGCCCCATATTGCAAGTAGTAAATATTGGCTAAAAACTAGTCAACATGCATTATGAAGTAATTGTTAACCCTATTATGGAGGAATATGAGTCAAAGAACAGTTTATTTATTTCCAGAATGGTACAGAAAATATTGGGAAAACTGTTTTATACCACAGTAGGAAACCATGTTTATCCGTAATCAGAATGCTCTGAGTTCAATCCTTATTTTATCAAGATGGATTTGAAATAATTGGAAAGGAATGTAAAGGGTAACTGAAAAGGTCAGGTTATAAACTTGTTTCCTTCAGAGCAGAGCTTAGAAGATTTGACTTTGTCACTCTGAGAAAAAGAAGAAAAAATGACATGAAGTCATTCATTCAAGGCAGGTGATGACATTGGTGAGACCAGATTCAATTTTCTGGAGAAAAAGGAATCCTACACCTTTGACTCCTGTGAGTTATCTTTCTAGGAACCTTTAGCTCCCCTTAGACATGGTATCCTTGCATTTACAGATATATCTACATTTATCTCTATATAAGTGTGGTTGCTAGCTCTAACATCTTGCCTTACTTTCTATGTTCAAAGGATGATTGTTTTAATAAGCTTGTCTTTACCTCGAAAGATCTTAATTCAAGCTTGGATCTTGAATTTTCAGAGTTTTTACTAAAGTGGGCAACCTCCATGGATAAAAGATGTTCTATGATGTAGCCAACTTCTGTGTACGGAGAAGGGTTCATGTAGATGGGATTAATGGGATTATCCTAATACATGTCATGACATGTCGTGACTTTTTTTCCATTGCCGGCAATGGGGTGGGTGTGGTTTCGCCATGATGTATCCGGCCTGCAGGCCGGCAGTTTGACACCCCTGCCCTAGGTGCTCAATACTGTCTGTTCCATCAACAAGACCCCAAAGTTTCAACCATGATTCCTTATTTGTTCCTTATCTTAGACAAACTTGGCTGATATTGAAAGACGAAGTAAGTTTGGACCAAGTTGGTGTTTGGAAAGGAGCAGCAGAAAATTCCAAAATTGTAGACTGGACTGGGAAGCTTCTTTCAACATGGACATCTCGTAATCATTAGGAGAAATAAGGGACATTAAATTAAGGGTCCTTCCAAAATCCCTGCATACATTTGACTACTTTGAAGTCTGTCTTATTACTTTTGACTCAGACACTGTGATGGCAATGCTCGGTTCTACCAATAGTTAACCCCATCTGCAGCTTGACTCTAGATTAAAAAGGGGGCAATGCCTGGAATGAAAAAAGGATTCCATGTTACCTAGTAGCAACCTAGAACTAAGGAGAAACTTCCTGACAGTTAGAACAATTAACCAGTGGAACAACCTGCCTCCAGAAGCGGTGAATGCTCCAACACTGGAGGTTTTTAAGAAGAGACTGGACAGCCATTTGTCCGAAATGGTATAGGGTTTCCTGCCTGAGCAGGGGGTTGGACTAGATGACCTCCAAGGTCCCTTCCAACTTT
>NW_015387208.1:98406-143383 GCF_001527695.2 Protobothrops mucrosquamatus
GTAGTAGTAGTAATAGTAGTAGTAGTGGTCTCTTAGAGCTGCATCAAAATCCAGGTGCCTATTTTCAAAGCTTAGGGAAAAATGAACAAAACAATACCTCCATCCATTCATCCAATTTTTAGATTTCTTCATCTTCCAAACGTTTTCCAGGTGGCATACACAACAACATTAGCTTAACAAAACCGAACACCCAAGAAATAAACACAATCCAACTCGTAAAGAACAACTGAACCATATTAACCAGTGTGGCCCAGACTATATGCCCCAAATGCTATGGGGAACAACCAGGTTTTTAATGCCTTATGGAAGGCTAACAAGGTTGGGTCCATCCTACTCTTGGGAAGGAAACTCTTCTATCAGGAGGGAGTTGCCACAAAGAAGGCATGACTCTGGGATTCAACATGATGGCATTGTTGAATGTCAAAGAAGAGACCCAGAGCATGTTCTCCCTGCTAGACTTGGAGGCAGGTCATCCTGCAAATATCTAGTAGAACTGCCTTATCCCTGCTTATCATACATCTTGTCCGAATGCAAACTCACTTCTTCACAGGATATTTGTCATTTTTTTTCACTGCTAGGGTTGTTCAGTTCTCAAGATTTTATCCCAAATACAACAGAGGTTGATGCCCAAAAGCACAAAAACAATTTGCTTGCAGAAGAAATGCACGTTTGCAGCTTTGTCTGTCTGTCCTACTTGCTCCTTCCATACCTTACAATTCAGGAAGTAAAATACACAATATTCTTCACACATGCTATTGAGGTTTTTTTTGTTATTTATATTCTTTCCTTGTTTTTTCTCTTCCTTGCTGTATTTTCAAAGGCTTGGGAAAGGAGTAAATGTTTCTTCCTTTGAAATGAAACAGCAAAGGTGGCTGTTAATTTAGACAGAATACATCAGCAAGCAATAGAATGCTACTAGCATTTCAATAAATAGAAATCTGTTCTACATCTTGGATAACAGAGTGCCAGCATTAAATAGATTGAACAGTTTGCTAAGAAAAGATCCAAACCACTTTGAGGAGGGTTCTTGTTCAATTGGCAATCATTCTACAGGCAGTTTCTACTGATTTAGCATCAGGTAGTCAATCAGGATTCATAATTCCGAACAACTGTGAAATGCTGCTGAGACACTGGCTTGTGCCACTTAATTGTGCTTGTGTGTGTCTGCCTCTGTGTGTGTGCCTCTGTGTTTTTTCCTTAAGGGAAAAAAGATCAAGAACGTTGGAAGAAATCAGAAAATCTCATTAGAGGAAAATGTGTTTTATTTGTATTATTCCACCAAAATATGGTTTTGATATACTCATCAACACTCGCTCTTTGCAATAAAAGAGCTACACGTGAGCTGCTTAGCTGGGATCAGAGCAAAAATGAATCTAAATTCCACTTTTTGGCAAGCAGAGCTGCGAGTGACACTGAGCGAGGCTGCTTTTGATTGGTTGGTTCTCTTTCTTTGTCTGATGTATTTAAGATAATGATATGTAGCTTCCCATGCAATCACGTCCCGGTGCAATTTATAAAAAGAAATTAAAAAAAACTTAAATCAATATTTAAAACCTGCATACATGAAAAGGGGGCAGGGGGCTAAGCAAAACAAAGCCAAACTATTCAACTAATAGTAATTCAAGGAAGGTCTGAGTATATGCCAAGTAAATTCCCCCATCGCATATAGCATTTTAAAAAAAAAAGTAGAGAAATTGACTAAAAGCTATGAATACTACAAACCATGTCATCCCTTCAAAAGTTGGAGAAAACTATAAAACTTCTACATGCCGAACTTCACCTAAAAACAACAGTCAGGGGCCGAGGCTTAATTCTTCGACAGAACAAAGCCTCCCTAATTACCCATCATAAGAGAGGGCTTAACTTGATATTTCTTCCCTGTCTCTCTTTAGTAATGCCCAGTTCTCGTTTATGAATATCATCAAACACTATAATTCTAGAAACTGCCCAGGCCTGGTTTAGAGGGAAAACATTTGCTTTGCGAACAAAAGATTTGAAGTCCAAGTCTTTACCTAACCAAAAAGAGCTCAGAAATCTAAAATGGAAGACTGACCGCCTGTCAGAAGAGACAAATTGGGCACCAAACAGCTTGCTCACCTTTCCCACATATGTATAATAATAATAATAATAAAGTTGGAAGGGACCTTGGAGGTCATCTAGTCCAACCTCCTGCTCAGGCAGGAAACCCTACACCATTTCAGACAAATGGCTGTCCAGTCTCTTCTTAAAAACTTCCAGTGTTGGCGCATTCACCGCTTCTGGAGGCAGGTTGTTCCACTGGTTAATTGTTCTAACTGTCAGGAAGTTTCTCCTTAGTTCCAGGTTGCTTCTCTCCTTGATGAGTTTCCATCCATTGCTTCTTGTCCTGCCTT
Source organism: Protobothrops mucrosquamatus (assembly GCF_001527695.2). NCBI lineage: Eukaryota > Metazoa > Chordata > Lepidosauria > Squamata > Viperidae > Protobothrops > Protobothrops mucrosquamatus. The sequence continues at coordinate 100,779 of NW_015387208.1, forward strand.
CAGGCGCCTTGGAGAATAGCTTGACTCCCTCTTCTTTGGGGCAGCCCCTGAGATATTGGAACACTGCTATCATGTCCCCCCTCGTCCTTCTCTTCGTTAAACTAGATATACCCAATTCCAGCAGCCTTTCCTTATTGAATCAATTATTGTTCAGAGGCAACACATGTGCTATGCTTTTATAAAAGAGTTCAATGACCTCTTGATGCTTTCTATCTATCTTTCTTTCCTTTCTTCTCCTGGTAGTGAGAGGGCACTACTTTATGTGAAGACCATCCCAAGTTTCAACAGTAGGACTGAAGAAAATCTCACTTGAAATCCTGGCTGGAAGAACAGACGGTCTGATTCCATGAAAGACAAAGAAGTTAGGAAATGAGATGTTTCAAAGTTCAGAGATATTAAGAATTGGTAGAAGTTTCCCTGTTTGTAAATAAAAAGTGATATTGTATTCTCAAAGGGTTCCATCAAGGAATATAGTCAATTACAATTACTTCAATACAGGTAAGGGAGAAATTTAGTTGGAAGGCGCTTCAGATCACACATCATGTTTGTTCAATGTCTCACAAAGAGCAATATCAGAGGAACTCCTAGCCTTTCTTTTTGCTCCCTACTAGGGCATTAAAATAATCAAATGAACTACACTGCTTTCATAATGAAGCTGAAAGATGTAAGTTTATGCCACATGCCAGTTCTTCCCTTTTAATTTCTTGTTTTCCACCAGAACAAGAAATAAATTGAAACTTTTTCAAAAGACTACAAAGGAGTAACCATATTTTATCACACTGCTGAGATTAAAAAGTATATATTCATAAAAAAAATTGAACATATGTGCAATCTGTTCTTCAGGAAGTTCAAAGAATGGATTTGTTTGTTTCCTTATCCTTATATATCACGTATACTATAAGAATTGCTAAGTGAGGATTCTTCAAAAGAGCTTGGAAGCGTCCTTTTTGATTGTTTGGTTCTTTCTGGATGAGGCAGCTGAGTGGACACTGTTCTTCATGAGGTATTGCAGAAGCCAGAGTTTTGTCAACAGCATGTTTAGTAACTGTTGTTCCTTAGCAAAACAGAATGACTTCTGTTCTCCCTCTTCCTTCCTATCTCTTGTGTTTTGGTAAGATTACAGCTAATGGTGTTGAAGTGGGGTACAGATAATGTGTACTTCCGTATCTACAAGGCGAAAAATAGAGAAGTGAATTGTCAATGCAAGAGGTGGGAAATTAGCGAACAGAAAAGAAGATGCTGCTGCTTAACACAATCTGGCATCCTTTTGTCACTGTAGAAAACTGGGTGTTGTATTATCTGTCGCATAATACAATAACCAGGTAATGAGCCATAATTCTGTGCCAAGAAGAAAGGTTAGGGAGAGAAGCCCTTGGTATGGGTGGCTGTATCTTTTTTTTTAATCTAATATCAAAAGCTGGCTGTAAAAAACAATAAGGAGAGAGACAGCCAAAGACGTCACTAGCAGAGCAGAATTTTCGATAAGGGTAAAACAAGCAATAAGTGAGATCGTGAATAAATATCAAACCCAGGTTAAGAACTGTGACAACTCCCGGGGACTATATGACGACACCTACATTTTGTGGTCTATCAGAGCTCCCCTAAACTGCATTAATGAAGAGTTGAAGAAAGAGAGATTTCTTTCTTTATCAAGGAATAATCTGATAAGGGTAACAGTACCCAATCTGCTGTAATCTCTTCCTTTGCAATGAAAAAAAAACAAACAGATTCCAGTCTACCGCAAGAATGAAAATAGCTGTAACTCCACTGTTTTTCAGCTCAATTGAATGAAAATTGCAGGCAAACTGGAACATCTGATGAACGGCATAGGTCATCTTCCCCAGAAATCAGCATAGGAATTCTGCTTCATTCACATTTCTAACTTTGCTAAACAAAAATGCAATGGAATGTGCACTTCTAAACTTTTTGCCAGTTTTCTGCAAGAGAGAGCATCATTTTCCTGTCTATCTTACTCATGGTTCTAAGTCCTTCAATAATATATATATATCCATTTCGTTGTAATTCCATGTAAAATAGATGGAGATTTAATGCATGGACATTTTAAAAATAATTGCTTTAGGAATAATTACAGCTGCATGTTCTTTCATGGGGAAAATCATCATATTTTTCTTATTTGGCAGCATTAAAGAAAATGTGAATGCACAAAGCTAATAAAAACAAAATTAGTATGTCCAGCTGTCTAACAGAGTATCAATACTAGATATCATTTCGTACATCGAACAGTCTCATAGAAGGAAGGAAAGGAAAATATTTATTATAGAATCCAGGAACGGGGTGCTTCACCATCTGAGCACATTAATAACACGGATATGATCAAAGTTATAAAATCACATATGCACGTTCCTTTGTAGCTAATTGTATTTTGAAGCTTCAATATATGTTTTGCTGGCTGCAGTTGTCAGAATAATACAATCAACTGCAGAACCTACAGAGAAAATAATATGATCTGGGCTTTATTTGCCTGGCAATTATTAGCCGTGGTCTGCATAGATTAAACCTACGTGGGAGATTGTCCTTATCTGGAGTTGCAAGGATGTCAGAATTCAGATTATGTCTGTTCAAGCATGCATTGAAGTCCAACATTATCCCCTTCTATGTGGAAATGTCCTTACAACATGCAGAAGAGAATGAGGCAGGACAGTTGGGGAGAGAGTGGGCTGTGTAGGATAATAGTTTTTTTCTAATAAAATAAAGTGCAAAGCTTCCTGGCTTTGAAACTAGCCGAAGACAGAGTAAATGAATCTACTAGGTGGAGGTTATATGAAAGATTTCAGCAACACATAAGAGAAATGCTCTCAGCTAATGATTTGTCGTATTAAAACTAGGATGTGAAGAGCATTTACATTTGTGAAATAATCAGTAGAGGAAGAGAGAGAGAGAAAAAGGAACTACCATGTGATTAAAGCTACAAACTCAAGCACCCATACTTTATCTAGGAGTATCTACCGCCGAATTGCATTCGGTCTTATTTTTAGGTAGGCAGAAATCTCATTTTGCCATAAAAGTGAGGAATACTTGTTGTCCCATGCTTTTTTTTAAAAAGTTATTTTATTCACAAGATTAAAATACAAAATCCAGAGGAAAAAATAATTTAAGACCAAACCAAACCAGCATAACATTAAAAAAAAGTGAATTAAAGGAACAAAAAACAAAAACGCCTATTATTCTCCCCCTCCCCAGTTGAACATTGAGAAATATGCAGGTAATCCTTGACTTACAACAGTAATAATAATAATAATAATAATAATAATAATAATAATAATAATAATAATAATAATAATAATAATAATAATAATAATGATGATGATGATGATGATGATGATGATGATAAAGTTGGAAGGGACCTTGGAGGTCATCTAGTCCAATCCCCTGCTCAGGCAGGAAACCCTATACCATTTCGGACAAATGGCTGTCCGGTTTCTTCTCAAAAACTTCCAGTGTTGGAGCATTCACCGCTTCTAGAGGCAGGTTGTTCCACTGGTTAATTGTTCTAACTGTCAGGAAGTTTCTCCTTAGTTCTAGGTTGCTTCTCTCTTTGGTTAGTTTCCACCCGTTGCTTCTTTTAGTAACTGTTACAATGACACTGAAAAATGTGATTTAACCATTTTTCACAGTTACGACCTTTGCAGCATCCCTGTGGTCACGTGATCAAAATTCAGATTTTTGGCAAGTGGTTCATATTTAGGACTGCTGCTGTGTCCCAAAGTCACCTTTTGTGACATCTTGAGAACCAAAGCCACTTAACAACTGGATTACTAACTTATCAACTGCGTTGATTCACTTAACACCTGTGGCAAGACAAGTTGTAAAATGGGGCAAAACTCACTTAACAAATGTCTCACTTAGCAACAGAAATTTTGGACTCGGTTTGTGGTCATAATTAGAGGACTATCGTATCACAACAACAATAATAGCTTCTACCCTTGCAAAGCAGGTCCAGAATCTATGCAACATTGATTTGCAACCCACTTGACCTGTCATACATTGTATATATGAAGAAAAAATAGGATGGTTGCACATTCTATCTGTTAAAACTCATGCTTCTCATCCTGTTTTTTCCCCCCTAGACTCTGACCTTCCACAAATGGCCTAAAATATAAGGGAGAGCTAACAGCAAACTGCCTCCTTGGAGACCAGCAGCAACATTTGTTAAAAGCTTGAAGTTTAAATTTGCTTCATCCTGTGAATGTTGTCCCACATGTTTATAGCATAACTTCAAACCTTGATCCTGCATAAATCTGCTTCATCTCTTCTTTACTTCTGCTGGAACATCGCTGCTATTTATCTGCTACAAATCCTGGCAATTTAACTGCATCTAAGCAGCCTACTGTGCTTGGTTTTCCTCCGTCCTTATGTTGAATTCTTGAAAGCCATACCTGGCCTCCCTTTTGTCTGGTATGAATCCTATTCTCTTTCCAGAGGCTAAAACTGAATATCAAGAGCCTTACAAAAGCAGATACACTCTTTGCTTTTTGTCAATCGTATTCCAAATTGCATGCACAATATTGTCTGCGCTTGTACATCAGGCATGCTAAGAACTATTATATGCATCATGTATTTTATTATCGGCATACAGATAGCAAATCCCCTCTTCAGCACCACAAGCAACAGCACAGATCTGAAGTGTTGCAAATAGATGCAGTCAGTTTTTGTAGTATAAATTCATGCCTGAATCTTGGCCCGATGGTGTGTTTTGTGCTCTTGGTTGAACTGTATGCATCACAGCATCTTCAATTTTGCAACATTTATTTGTTAGCCTTTGTATGCCACCCAACTGGCCTAGAGGTGACTCTGGGCAACTTACAGACATTAAATAAGGTGTCGCCTTCCTTATTCCATCTTTGGGTTCTACTGTAGCTATGAAGATTTCATGATTTAACAGCAGGTTAATTTCTGTCTTCTCTCTTATATATTTTATCTGATGGAGAAAGGTCAAAGTTTCATAACAAACATTTTTGGGGTGATCTTTGATTTGTCTCACCTATAGATTGTGTTTTGTGGTAGTCAAGATACAGGGTTTTTATTTATTTATTTATTTAGGTGTTTGTTTTTGATGTTCTAGGTAGCAGGTTGATGTGGAGCATCATGACCTAAAGCACATCAAGAGAGGATATTAAGAGAAATTAGTATGTAGATATAGATATATAGATAGATATAAATATAGATGTAGAGATAGAGATAGATAGATAGATAGATAGACAGACAGACAGAAAGACAGACAGACAGACAGACAGACAGACAGACAGACAGACAGACAGACAGACAGACAGACAGACAGACAGACAGACAGAGAGAGAGATGGATGTGCCAGTTTCTAGTTAAATTCTCAAGGTAAGCTCACTATGTGCTTCTTGGCTCCAAATAAACTCATCAGGAACCAAGAGTGAAGGAAAGAACACTAAGAAAATGTCAGTCTACTTTTTTGGCTTTGTCTCAAAACAAGAGACATTCATTCTGCTAGTTCAATGATACCTCTTTTCCTCCTTAAAAATCATCACCAAATCTGCCAGGCTGCATTCTACACATCCAGTCTATCTTCAAAGGATTTCTCTGCAGTTTTCAACATTGTTTTGGAGTTCTACTTGTGTGCTTTCATCTGAAAAAAAAAAGTCAATCTTCTCACCAGCCCTACCAACTACTTTGTTCTGTCATGTTACTTTGGCTGAACATGGACTTCCTTCTGGATCTGATTGTGTCGTGGTTTGGAAAACGAAAGCGTACCAGATGAACACAATGTCAAAATGCAAAGTTAAAAGATGAAGGAATTGGGGAAAAGAGTGTAAACAATGACTGTGATGTAAAAGAGGAGGTTTAAGGATGCATCGGCTTTCATCTGAAGGAATGTCATCTTCCTTTTACCCAGCAAGGCTGTCAAATTGCAATCTTAATGGATGGCGAACATAAAATCAATGATAATTCAATGTTTTTGACAAACACTCATTCCTAAGTTTTTTTTTACTGAAGATGGGTCATATAAAAAAACACAATGTCATCCACCACATGGCTGTGACCTCTACAGAATAATATTTTGTGCCTTCAGGCACCTTTTCTAGAACATTTTCATATTGTTTCATATTTTAGGGTCCCTTCTAGGAGAAATGATTATCGGTCCAGAATTTTAGACTTCTCCTAGGAGTCATTTCACATATTTTTTTTCCCCTACAACCTAGTGTCAGACTATTTGAAAAGAACTGGTGCTCATTGTTGTTGTTTTTCGGTTCAAACCAGTATTTTAAGTAAAACCTGCAATTATGACAAACATCACAAGTATGTCCATTCTAAACCTGTTGTTGTTGTTGTTGTATCAGTCTCATTTGTGGGGCCAAAGGATTTCCTGCTTCTCTGCATTGATTTAGCAAGAGTTAGGAGCTAGTTTCAAGTTTACTGCCGTATTCACTTGCCATATTCTATTTATAGTAAAGGAGAGGAAGGATAATATTTTCTGCAATATGAAATTGTCTCTTGGCTCATCTCTTTGCATAAATACAGTAAGCTGAATGTTAAAGCAAGGTGTGAACTGAAGCAAACTGACAAACCATAAACGCCTGAAATTTAGGGCTACCTTTACGGATTTCATTAATGGTATATCAATATAAAAATGTCAAAGTCTGTAAGACAGAGATGAGCAGACACGTATTGTTGCTATGGGAACTTTCATTTCATATGCTGGCTTTTCACATTGACTAGTAGTAGCCAAATCAGCAGAGTGGATGTGATTCTGAGCAGCAAAATATCAGGTTTTAAAAAAGAAAAAATCTGAAGCAGGAAAGAGAAAAGTCCCAAAGCTGAAAAGTTCGGATTTTTCAACTTTAGAACAGATCTGATGTTCTGAAGATCTTTAAGCAGGACCTGCTACAATTATTTTGTTAAGTAAGGAGGGAGAATAAAGGAAAAGCTTCTTGCTTCGACCTGTGTTAAAAATTAAACACTTGAGGATGCAGCGTAACATTAAGATGGAGGACATGACGAAGAAAATGGAAGCCAACATAGCTATTTCAGATACTAAGGTTGAATTATTGCACTACCTGAAAACTAGGAAAGTTGTGTCAAAGGATTTGTGGAAAAGGTAAGGTGATGGGGGAGATTTTGAAGGAAGGAGGGGAAGAGGCATTACACATATCTCCAGTTGAAAAGAGATATAGCAGCAAGGGTGAAAGAGACCAGGGTGCTTTTTTATACACACATGCAGTCTGGGTCAATAAAAGCCATTTATTAGCTACTAAATAGCAGTATTGATCTCTCCCTGACTGAAAATACCCACTAGATGTAACCTTTTAAAGTTTTGGACACACACTGTTTTGTTGTTAAAGTACAGTTGAAACCAAGTCTCTCCCTTCTCTGCCTAATGGGAGATTGTTGCACTTTTGCACACACCCTCTTGTACACAATAGCTCAGCAGGAACGTGAGCTGTAGCAAAACTCTTGCCTGGGAATTGTGTGAATATTGTTTTCTGACCACAAAGGAAAAGCATGCGGAGAATTGCAGTAGCCTTAATGAAAATATTCAAAACCCCTTTGTCATTTCCCAAATATTGTGCCCAGCCAGAATTCTTCTTTCCTTTTGCAAACAAATAAAAATCATATTATGCATTATTATGCAAGTTCCATGGTCAATACAAGGCTATCTTTGGAATACTGAATAATGGTCCTTACCACCCTAACTTTTACAAAGATCTAGATAACATATGAGTGAAGCTAACTAATAAAGAAGATGGTGCCATAGCATTCTGTTAAGAAACTTTAAAGTATGGGACTTGGCAAAGTTATATGTCTTCTATCAAAGATGTTACTCCTGGTTTTAAAGAGGAACCATATCAAAGATGCATAGTCTTTGAGGCTGAAGTCATGATTCGTTCAACCTTCCTCTTCAAGAGATGTGTCAATGGTGCTAACATCGGATGCTTTGCATTGACAACAGATGGAAATGTAGCCATCTTCTTCCTTTCTCTTTTAGAGTTAGATGATAATGGGAAGGGGGGATGTGAATGAGAGTTTAGCTAGACATAACAACACTAAACATAGCGTGAGAATCAAGGTTATTGAACTCAGAGTTGATAAAGAATTGGTGGGCTGGAGAGCTGGAGAGGAAGCCCTCGCTTCAAGCTAATTGGGGAATGTGATTTATGACTGTTAATTGGAGGAGGGAATTGTGCTTTGATACTATATGCTTTGATACTATATGCCCAGGGGAGGGGAATTCAGTTTTTGGCTTCGATTATGCAGTGCCGATGTTATGCTACTCGAATAAAAGATTCTTTAAGGTAAACAATGCCTCAAAGTTCTTTTGAAGAGTTTCATCTGTCGGAACCATGACGAGACGTTTCAAGTCAGGATTCCCAAATTCTCTGACATCCAAAATCATACTAGTAAGGAAGTTATATATCTGGAAGGCATCACATTGAATAAGGCTGAATTGCAAAAAAAAAATTAGCTTCAGTTCCTGGACTATCAATCTAAGAGCCACAAATATTATGGCTGAGATAGAACTATCTCTGCCTCAGCTCCAAGATCAACCACTGCTGATCAAAATAAAATTATTTAACTCAATATCTGCTTTCTTCATTCTTACATTTATTTTGTTTCTGAGAAATTTCATTTCATTGAATACAGTAGATGATTGAAAAATATTGCTGGTTAATAATAAAAGAAACAACTAACTACGAATCAAAGCGATGTTTCCTTCAAATAATACTTAAATGATATTCAGTAATATGAAGAAAGGTCTGTTCTTCTGCTTTAAATTAGCTGGGTAGGTTGAATTAGTTGGGAGTGCTGGGGATTTTATGCCAAATATTATTGAGCTGATAATCTCCAGCAATTTGGAGAAAGCTTGGGAAAAAATAATTTCTTAGAAAATGTAACAAAAACTGTTTTCTTCTCAATAAAATTTCAGCTCAATTCTAGGAGAACTATGTTTAAGTCATTTTCCTTCGGCTGTATGAGGATTGATGACTCCATTTTTAGAATTTTAATGGTTTAATCATCAATTCCTTATCAGAACACTTAAGAGTCCCTTGCCTGCTGTTCCTAAGAAATATGGTTTCTTTTAGGCAAATCTGTGCAGCTCCTCACTCTTAAAAAAAAAAACCACAGATACAGCAAGAAACCAGATAGACAGAGTGTAAAAGCAATTTTGTGTTGGCAGAAGAGAAATAGCAAAGCGTGCTGCTTGGTCACTTAATTTTTTTTTAAATCATGCTCCAAGTAAGAATTAATCTTTGTGGAATTCTTTTGTTCTTCCCGTATTTGAGAACACATGTTGTTTTTGGGTTCCACCATCTGCAGAAACCTGCATGAATCAGATTACACAGAAAGTTGCAACCACCGATTTTTAGTTATTGGGGTTGAGGATAAGAAAGTCAGTTGTGACGAACCTATTATATATTGAAACTGTGATTAGAACGATCAATTGGATCATTAAATTTAATCTTTATGAATCCTAACCTGAACAGATATCTATCTATCTATCTATCTATCTATCTATCTATCTATCTATCCATCCATCCATCCATCCATCCATCCTTCTATCCATCCTTCCATCCGTCCGTCCGTCCACCATCCATCCATCCATCCATCCATCCATCCATCCATCCATCCATCCATCCATCCATCCATCCATCCATCCATCCATCCATCTATCTATCTATCTATCTATCTATCTATCTATCTATCTATCTATCTATCTATCTATCTATCTATCTATCTATCTATCTATCTATCTATCCAATAGAGAAAGAAAACAATAAAACAATCAAGCAAAATGAAACAAAACAAAAGCATTTTGTTTTGGCTATATGATTTTGGCTACATGATGGTGGGGATGCTTTGACAGCCCTAAGTGGGAGGAATGGTCCTAAGTAACTTCTTTTGGTACCCCTGCAACTTTGAATAGTTGCTAAGTGAATGACTTTAAGCTGAGAACAACCTGTAGGTCTATTGTCTCACCTATTACAGCTCTTCTTATGTCTTCCCCATTACTAATACCTAATCTTTTTAACTAGAAATTTGATGGGTGGAATCTGAGAATTTCCTGAAAGTCATATATTCTGGGTTTATATTATTGCATCTTTACACAGCAGGCATATTTATATGGCAGAGATTCTGCTGAATCTTCAGAGAGTTATTGCCCAACAGACTAAGGCAACAGCTAGTAATCCAATATACTACTTCAGTACTATATGGCTTCCTATGGTGCTACAGTAAAACTAGAGTATAAATAAAATTCTATGCCCTTAATATTTTTTCCTCTATCTAGGAAATAAAAACCTTTACATAAGCAGTTATATTTTACCAAAAGGTTTTTTTATGCTGTTTGTACTATAACATTGTGCACTAGTGACATTTCCATAATTATATGAAAATTATCCTAAAATTAGAGATACTGTATTAATAACGTTAGCAAAACATCATTTCAAGACATCTAAATATATTTGGGGTGGCTTAAGATTCCAGAATCTCTTAAGAGAATGAAATAGGTTCAATTTGCATTTTGATGTTCAGTCCAAATCTATTTTGCCATTAGCACAGCCAATTTTTAGATTAATTAGGCAAAAATATCTTTTTTTCATTAAATGAGGCAGCCCATCCAAATGAACTTTCAGTGGAGGTCACCTTGCAAAGAATATTTATTTTCCAGCAGGTTTGAAAACATGGTTGAATTATATTTAAAACAAACCACTGCGGTATCTGTCACCCACAAAATGGAATGTTTCTTATTGCCCTAAACAGAGAAGCAGATTTTAAAGAATAGGATATTCCACCCACCACAATTTTCAGTCCATACAAATAAAACAAAAATCTGGGTTTTATTATTCCTTCCTACAAACATGGTGAAAAGACAGAACTTGGTCATCATTAGGTAAACCAATTGGTCAGTTCTTGACCAATAAGAAAAGCATCAGTCTCTCGTGGAAATGTTCCCTATAATTTTAGCATTATGAAAGTAAGAGATTATTTTTTTATGGTATTTATAGTATTTGTCTCTTTGTGTCGGTGTTGATTCCTGACAATTGCCTGGACATGTCCCTGCAGTTTTCTTGGCAAGATTTAGAAAATTTTTAACATTGCTTGCTTTCTTGAGAGTGATGAGACTAGAACTCACTCTCCTGGTTTCTAGCCTGGTATCTAAATCTCTAGATTAAACTAGATCTCATTTTTGGGGGATAAGGTCTTCAGTAATGGCTTGCCTTTGGAAGAAATTGCAAGTTATAGAAAGATCGTGAAAGAGCTCAGCCTGGATATCTGGTCATCTGCCCCCTTACTGCGCTTCAGTTGTAAAACAATGGGACTGTTTGGGTGTGCTCCTTCCGTAAATCACAGTATCACAATAGATTGGTTTGTGTTTTGTTTGTTGGAGTTTTTAACCCTGGATCTTGGGACTCTATAAGTTGCTTAGAGTTTACAGGTACGTAGCAGCAAAGAAACTTTAGTGGATAAACAAATACATGTAAGAAATCCTTGACTGTTCAATTGCTTTCTGTGTAATCTTCTATCTTTTAAAAAAATTGAAAGTTTTATTTACAAATGACAAGTGCAAATGACGCTGACAGCTGTTGAACTTCGATCTCTTTCACAGAGTTGCTAGGAATTTCATTTCAACTCCAATGGGGGTGTTTTTGTTCTACAATGGCTGAAACTAATGGCACATTATCAAATGGTAGAACCATTCTGCACATCTCAATCAGTGCATCCTAGGGACTTTACCCACCATCACCATTCACCTTTGGTTTCCAGATACCACATTAGTATCTCATATTGATTTTTTTTTTATTCCCCAAAACTGCTCATAGGGTTGTCAAATTCTGAAACGACTTGCCTCCAGAAGTTGTGGGTGCTTCAATACTGGAGATTTTTAAGCAGATTGGACAGCCATTTGTCTGGAATGGTATAGGGTTTGGACTAGAAGATCTCCAAGGTCCCTTCCAGCTCTGTTATTCTGTTATGTTCTGTTATGTTTTGATGAAGAGGCTATATTTTGTTGTTCTAATGTATACATCCGACAAACAGCTTTTTTCGTGCCCACCAGAAAAATGATAAAAAAGACTTCTTTTTTCTTGTAAAACTCATACTTGATGATGGTGAAAGAAACAGGTACATCCAAAAAACAAGAAAGGTCCTGCTTAGTTAGACGCTCTTTATCTAATGCTGGATAGACCCATTTTGCAGCACCAGTTTTCCTTCACTTTGCTGAAAGAGAAATTGCTTTCAAAATTTCCCCAAAGGAGAAAAAAGGGGTTATTATAGTTATTTAGCTAACAGGGGGCCAAACAATATATGGGGTGAATGTCCTGTCTTTCATTACACATCAGATCTTCAGCAATCTATAGCTTTCAATTCCAAGGGAAGACACCATGGAGTGGTGTTCATGTCACCATTAAAGAGCATTGCTGCTCTTGAGAAATTGTTTCCATACAGAAATTTGGAGAAATCATCCATTTATCTGCCTACAAATTTCACAGAAGCCATTTGTGCTAAGCACTAATGTTATCTCTTAACGGTGATGGTCCCTAATGCTGTTTCTAATGTGGATCACTTAGGGGGGTCGATAGTCTAGCCAAGAGAGGTCAGAAATGAAAGAGTTCCTCATAAGAGTTTAGCATGTAGATAGTTCTAAACATGTCCTCTAAATATGTAGGGCATACATATGCAAACATATCAAACGATTAATGAGATTCTAGCCATGCTGCAGTTCCCCAATCTTGAAATTCTGACTCTTCAGCAAGTTCACTGTAGGCACTCATAAAATTAAATGTTTCCACTCCATCTATTTTTCATAGCATTTGCAATTTACATGCAGCACCCTGTTAACCTCCTGACAAAATAGATTTAGCTTTCATGGCCAATACATTGCTTCCTGATTTCAGGTCAGGAAATTCATCTGTTTAGGTGGGAGAAACCTGGCATTTTTTCATGCTGAAATATTTGGCTCAGAGTTCCTTTTTCTTAATGCTTTCTGCCTCCAGTTGTTTCTACTGATTAAACCTTCCCATTTTCCTGAGCCTGAAGAAATGTCTTTTGACATAGTTACAGGGTATTTTCAGTCTTTCTTTACTTCTTCAACTGCTTGGAAAGTTAAGCCATGGTCTTCTTTGACCCCTCTTTTATTCTGTAATTAAGACTCCACAGTACTGTAGATGGCCAGAACCAAGAAACGCAAAGGAGATGAAAAACAACACTCAATTTAAAAAAAGATTTTTTTTAAAAAAGGATATAGTCATACAGATTTATATTTTCAGCAGGGTATTTTTGGCAATAAACACAATCTATATTTATAACAAAATGGCTGCCAAGCCAATTATTCACATGCAAGAAGAATTGGGAATTGATTATGTGTTTTAAAGAAGACATTGGATGAGAAGGGCGAACTCCATTAACTCTTGTATCATTTTCAAGGGGTGAGGCAGTTGGAGATTTGAATTCAGCAGAAGTTCTTGTTGCAAAATATGTTCCTGGAGATAAGCATAGTGCTGGAAAAAGTCTCAGTAATGAAGTAGCAGAACATCCCATTAAAGAAACAAAATGTTCATAATATGTTTATCTTGGATGCAGGGTGTGGATTTAGACAAGCAGGCAATGAACGCTAGCAGATGTTCATATTTGAAGTAAAAATTAGATTTATGAAGAGAGAAAGAGAGAAAGAGAAAGAGGAAGAGGGAGGGAGAGGGAGAGGGAGAGAGAGAGAGAGAGATCCAGGAAGTTCCCCCTTTTCTCTTAAATACAGAAGTCATTTAATGAATAATAAACCAGGTGAGAATTAGATGTACGCAAAAGTCATTCTCCTCACTTATTTCTCACCATTTGCCTTACAAGTCAAAACAGTTCCTATGTGTGAAGAAATGTTGCAGACTCCAAGATAACAGTTGTAATTTCCAAGATTATAATTTCATAGCATAGACCTGGGTTTATAACTATTCTGGGTTGAGAACCCCTGAAGTCAACAGAGATGACTTTTTAGTAAGCATATTGAAGTGTGCTTTGCTATTGTATAAAACCGTGGTGGCGAACCTGTGGCACACAGGCGGCACGCAGAGCCGTCTCTGGTGGCACACGAGCCATTGCTGGGCCGAGCTGTTCCCTCCTCCTCTCCATGCATGCGCAGCTCTCCGCGCATGTGTAGTCTGGGAATAGGCAAGAGACTATAAAAGGAGCAACTTTTGGCGGAAGCATTTGCTGCAGACAGCGAGAGAGCAAGCACGAATCGGAATGGACAGCGAACGAGTGAGCAAGTGAGCACGAGCTGACAGCTCGGTGGCCACGCCCACTCAGTGGCCATGCCCACCCGGCACCCGGTGATGCATAAGGGGGTTTTGGGTTGCAGTTTGGGCACTCGGTCTCTAAAAGGTTCGCCACCACTGGTATAAAATGTCATCTGATTGCATAACACTCAACTTGGAAACCCATTTTGACCCACACGGCACCATAAATCTACTGATTCCCCCACCCCCAAGAGACTTATACATTGCAGGCATCAGCTTACAGAGAAAACAGAATAACACATTCATTGAAATAGCTCTTTGCTAAAGCAGGCCTGCAGAGAACAAGTATTTCCATTTTAGTTTGGGGCCATTGCCATTTCCTTTTGAGAGATATGTGGCTTTGCACACCGAGAGTCTTCTAGCTTGAGTACACGGCTGCCATGGGGAATATGTAGTGATGCTAGCACCATATGTGGCGCGATGATATAAATTTATATCCAAGCTGTATGACAACCAACCAGCATTGTCACCTCACGCCGTGCGGTAAATGAAAAGATAGTTAAAAACGTACGAATTAGTCCCCAAACTATTGGTGTCTATGCAAATTCGATAAGTTTTGTAATTGCGGGATTTTTCAGTGCTGATGAGGCAATATCCTAAATATGCTTTGTCCCCTAAATGCATCTACATTATTAATATCAAGGAAAATGAAATGACTTTGCTCAAGGAAGGCTGAAGAATGGGTTTTTTAAAAGAAATCAAGGCTCATTAGAGGCTGGGAATTTAAGCACACACAATTGCAGCACAACCTGTGCTGAAAAACAGGTCAGATCCAAACAATCAGCAAATGGGGAGAGTTGCCAAAAGGGAAGTTGGCAAGCGTAATTCAGGAGAATTTTCCAATATCGCCATTTACGGAACTATTTAAAAGCAATGCTTTAAAATTAAATGCTTCCCCCCACGCACTATATTCAGCACTTCATTTTAGGACTAAGAGCTAAATTAATAACATAACAGAATAACAGAGTTGGAAGGGACCTTAGAGGTATACTAGTCCAACCCCCTGCTCAGGCAGGAAATCCGATACCACTTCAGACAAATGACCGTCCAATCTCTTCTTAAAAATTTCCAGTGTTGGAGCATCCATAATTTCTGGAGGCACGTCATTTCACTGATTAATTGTTCTGTCAGGAAATTTCTCCTTAATTCTAGGTTGGACTCTGATGCTCTTTGGGCTTAGTGGTTTTCATGAAAGATGTTTCATTACCCAAACTAGTAACATCATCAGTAATGTTTGGGTGATGCATCATCTGCTAGAAAACAACCAAGCTCAGAGAGCACCAAAGACCTGCAGTAGGCTTAAATTTTGTCCTCCTTATCTAAGAAAATAACAACAACAACAGCAGTAATAGTAATAGTAATAATAGAATTGGAAGGGATCTTGGAGGTCATCTAGTCCAACCCCTTGATCAGGCAGGAAGCCCCATACCATTTCAGACAAATGGTTGTCCAGTCTCTTCTTAACAACTTCCAGTGTTGGAGCATTCACCACTTTGTTCCTCCAATGGTGGGATAATCCAACAAAGAAAGTTTTTTGGAATACCAGGTATGCTTCTGCTCCCTTCACTACACTTTTCATGTCTAATACTGAAGAATAAAATAGAAAAAAAAATCCTTTGAATGATTCATGTAGTATAATAATGAACTATTAGTTAAAAAGACAAATAGCCCCAATGATATTCTTGTAATGTCACCCTTACAATAGCCGTCATCACTGAATCGGTAATGTGCTATTTTTTAATATTAAAAAAGCTTCGGTAGTAGCACAATAAATTACAGCAAAAAAATATTATTGCAATGGATTAAGTGATTAAATTATAGCTTGGCGATTTATTTTACTCTGAATGTAAGATTTTTCTTCCTCACCGGACTTTGAGCATATTTTTTTTACAGCCCAGCACTTGGCACATCAATTTCAAAGCAATCAATATTGACTTTTTCAGTAATATATTAGTTTAACATTTATTTACTTGTTTTGCATATAGCAGAAATGCTAATATGTTATATAAATAAGCCATATTTTTCCCTTGCTTCAAGGAATGTTATTAGGATAATCATCTCTGCTCATTCTTCATCGTGAAATAATAACATTTCACTGCAGGCATCTTCCTCCAGAAAACCTACAAGAAACTTCTTAAAAAATGAGTAAATGAACGAGAGAGTAAAGTTTTGCAAATCCATGATCTTCATGCAGAGAAAATTAAATCAGCCTGGTAGCCCATGGTCACCTGAAAAGGATGGTGGTCCTCTTAGGATCCTGTTGTGTAGATAAAAGGTAAAAATGTCCCCTGTACAGCTGTTTCTGACTCTAGGTGCACATCTCTGTTTCTTAGCCAAGGGAGCCAACATTGTCCAAAGATATTTCTGTGGCCATGTAGCCAGGAAGACAATACATCGAGGCACATGGAATGCTGTTAGCTTCCCACTAAAGTGATACCTATTTATCTACTCACATTTGCACGCTATCAAACGTCTAGGTGTCGCACAGCCCTTGGGTCTCAAACCCAGCATCTTTAACCACTGAGCATTGTGCCCCCCTTCCCCCATACTGTAGATACAGGCAAACGTAATTGAACTGCTAAGTCTTTAACTGACCTGGTCCAGCATGTTGTGTCAGGTCAGCTCGTGCCTCTGACCATTGCTTTTGCTCTCTCTTCACAAAATGGTTGAGAACCATTTATCAATGAATATCCACTGTCCCTCTAAAGAAGTAGGCCACAAGAAAGTTTCAGCCTTCTCAGCTTTTGAACTACAGATCTTTTCGGCTTAAGCCATCATGTCCATAATGCTAGGAATTAGCATTAGGTAGGAATGATCTGGAAGGGTTGTAAGGGGATAAGCCCTTCAGACTGATCAGCTAAGCAACAATCACTTGCCATTAGCAATGCTGGTAGGGGCTCAAGAATGTTGAATCAAAAACATCTGAGAGCAACGGATTACCAGCTGTCCAATATATCTCACACAAATACTGTATAGTAGCCTAGATACATAAATGACTTCTAAACACATATGTAAGGTGGCCCAGCCTGAAGAACACAGCCCCTCAAAACTCCCATCAGTTTAAGCAAAATACTGGAATCTATCCTGCCAAAATCAAGTCTGGATTGTGTCAATCCAAGAAACGTTGTTTTAAAAGGAAAACAAGTTGCCTTCTAGATATATATATATATTTTAATTTTAGAGACTGCACTAAAAACATCCTACAAAAGCATATAGCTATACTTCAGTAATTTATGTACACCGCCAATCTAATTACCATATATCCGATCCTCATTTATTTCTCAATTGTGATTTAAGCAGCATTTTGACATCACCATATTTTACATAGGCATTCTCATAAATCCGGAAAAGCAGGTCTGAATCTACACTAATTCTACGGGATAAAAATTTAAGCTGCTCAGGTTCGCTTGTAGTGTATGTGGATGTTATAGATATGTGTGTATGTGGGTCTGCATTTTGTTTTTTAAAGAGAAAAGTGGAAGCCAGCTCTCTTAAATGGAATGGAAGTGAACAAAAAGTACTTAAGTGCTATACAAGTCAAGACTAGATGCCAGAAGCTCATTTATCTTATTTATTCGTAATGTAGATTGATACTCAAATATGTTTTCAGGACAGTGTACAATAAAATATTTAAAACACTATAAAATGCATTGAAAGTAGTAACTGTGTAAAATGTGCTTTCCTAGTAAAAAGAAAGCAGTGGCAATAGACTGGTACAATTAAAAAAATTCTTCAACTTCCAACATTTCTAGAACAATTCCAAACATAGGCCTTAACACTGAATATGTGCTAATACGTTTGTAACACATCCCTGAATTTTTTTGGGGGGTGAGGGATGAGATGGGGGAATGGCACTGTAAAATCTTTTTTTAATAATCTCAAAGATTGGAGGGCAAGACTCTTATTTGTTCTAAAAATTATAATATAGAATGGCTGAGTCACACAAGGTGATAGAAAAATGCTAATTTAATTATACTCAAGGAGTAAACATTAACGCTTTCATTTTAAAATTAATTTTGCAAACATTATGAGGATAACTCAGAAAAAAGTTGGCCTAACATATTTTGTGTTACTTTTTCTCCTGCCAATATGGGGAAAAATGCATTGAAGTCTGTTAAGTCTCTTTCAAATGCATGTCGGTTAATAGAAGGAATTAATCAAAAGCTCCATAATAGTATAAGCTGAAAATTAACTTATATTATCAGATTTATATTGATGTCTGTTTGGCTCATATATTACTGTTTTATATGTGGGCCAGTATGACAAGATGGGTGCCTTGCCTTGCCTTGCCTTATCATCTTATCTTACCTTACCCACGTCTAGAATCTTGCTGGCCTAAAAACTAGGATATTTATATTAATTATTATTGTGACATGCTTCAAGTTGACTTTTGTTCTGCAGACAATTTTGTAAGGTACAGAACTGCTGGCTCACATAAGTTATTACTCCGACTTCTTTCCCTCTGTCTCTTCCCCTTTTCTTAAAAAAAAATGGAGAAGTTTTGAAAACTCAAAAGCTTGAACACAGGATTGGGCAAATTCGAAATATTTTGTCTATCCATATTCAGAACTCTTTTGTAAAACTGCAGCTAAGCTAGTAGAGTTATTGTGTCTGAGTTTTTGGACTTTTCTTAAGTAGATCATATGGCTCTAATAGGTATGACTTATAGAAATGTAGCATGAAAAGTTTCCCCGTTTTCTGCAACTTTATACTGAAGACATAGAACGCTAATTACCTGTTGCATTTTAGGGACAGACATAAAAAACAAATAATTTCATTTGCTAAACATTCAATGTGAGTGACTCATGCTGTTACATTAACATTGTGTTTCTATTTCATTTCATTTAATATCTTATAGAGTAAGCTTGGTCCAAGTCATTTAGTTTTACTTCAGCCTAATCTACTTCAAAGGGCAGTTACAAGGATGAAATAAACGTGGAAACAATTTTGTATGCTGAATAAAGAGAAATATGACTATTTTTATTCCATGTTCTTCCATACCACCTAACTGATGCTACTTTATAAATGATTTGAAGGAAAAAAAATACAATCAATCTGAGCCAGAGATTAGAAAGGGATGTGGGGAGGGGGGAGCCATTGTTTAAGTCAAGTTGTGAAGGAACATCACTTGTTGGATCTTTGCTTCCATTCTTCTAAAGCAGATAAAGCAAAAGTGCTTGGAGTTCTTTTGTCTGTTAGATAAAATAAAATTTGAAAGAAAAAGGAGGAGGGGAAATGTAAAAAAGCAAAAGTGAGAATTTTCAAGGGGAAAGACTAACCTGAAAGATTTGTCAGATGCCTGTCACATTCAATCACATCTTTTCCCTCTAAATAGTCTGAGTTTGTCTACAATTGTCTCTTTTCAGTTGAGAAAATGTATACTTCCCACACACAACCCGGTGCTTTGATTTCAATAAATAAATCGTAAATGTGACTTCTATAAACAGCGTTATTGTTTACAGTAAATAATTTTAATTTGAAGCAAACACTCTTTGGGGACAGGGAATCTTGACACTCACCATGCTAAAGCAGCTTTTTAATCTCAGAGTGTTTAACTCACTCCTGTTTCTCAGGTTGTTTTTCAATTACCTTATTAAGGTGAACTGATACGTTCTTCCATGTGGCTTGCATGAATCACTCAGCGTGGTATGTTTATTCTTGGGATTTTTTTAAAAAAATGGGTTCTTTATTTGATGCTTTGATCATTAGAGATTTACTGAAGCAAGCTTATGGATTGAACCCTTGAATGTTCTAAATATGGAACAGTATTTTCCCAACGTCTTATTAATGGATTAGGGTATTTAAAATAAGAGGGGACACAATGGCTTAGAAGTTAAAGACGCTGAGTTTAGAGATCTATCAGCCCAGGTTTGAGACCCAGAGTAAACTCCTGTTCTTGTCCAACTCCTGTTCACCTATCAGTTCAAAAGCATGAAAATGTGAGTAGATTAATAGGTACCATTTTGGTGAGAAAGTAACAGCCTTTCATGATCCTTTTGCATATAGCCATGCTGGCCACATAATAGACACTGTCTCTCTCAGCCAAGGAACAGAGATGACTGGATATGACTGACAAGGAAATCTTTATATGTAAAATGTTTCCTTCCCTGTTAAGCTTAACGCTGTGTATGGTGCTCCCATCCAACAGAATTTTTAATAGAAGCGTACAATAGCAGTTATCTACAAATAATCTACAATGGTGCACTTTTAGAGTCAGTTCTACTTATTGTGTACTTGTTTATCACACTACATACAATAAATAAGAACTTTCTTTTATGTGACTATTTTATCATAGCTTTATTAAACAATTACATGTATTAACTCAACCTTGACCTTTATTTCAATCATTTGGGAGTTGACTTTTGGACAGAGAAAATGAATGCATAATCAAGACTTATTGTCTGGCATTGAAACACAAGCATATGGCTCCAACTACTTAGCAATGTGCAGAATTGATGAATATATATATCAACCCCTGATGACTGTAATGATTTCAATTTTCAGTATAGGTATGCTTGTAAGTATATGTTCTGTCTGTTTTTGTTTCCTTTTAAAAGTTTTTTGTTCTCCTTTTGTTTTTCCTTTTTCTTTTTTTAACTTGGCTCTTTAAAATGTTTTAAAAATCAGCTCCAAAATGACTCAGACACTACCTTGGATATATTGGGAAAAAATATCTATCAGTTTTTTTTAAAGATTTAAGATTTAACGGTCTTCCAAAATGTGGTGTCTTAGAGATTATTTATTATTATAATTTAGAAGAACAAGAATTTCCAAGCAACATGGTTAATACATCTAGGGGAACCTAAATTGGGAAACCTGCCAGAGAGAGTCCATCTATCTCAACGCTAGCTAGAGTCTACATCAGTTGAAATGGCAGAGAAACATCAACAAAACGAAACAAATGTATGGATGTAAGTATGTTACAGGTCCACTACAATCACAAAATAGATGTGAGTGGCACAAAAATCCCCATTTGTAATGCAGGTTAAAATAGAGTGAAACTACCCCTTATAAATCCATTCACTCACACCTATCACAACTAAAAATATACAACCAGTAGCTAAACCCCAGTCAAAGCCACTTCAATTCCCCCGAGTCTGTTGGAGTAACAAAATCTTCATAGACTTTCTGAATGCCCACAGGGAAGAGTCCATTTGAAAGTCTAGAAAGATATTATTCCAAAGGAGCAGAACAGCTGTAGATATGTAAAAAGGGAAGGTAAGACGAGAACAAAACTCAGATCAATAATACCATGTTTAGACTGTAAATGGGAAGCTGGTTGATGGGTTTTGAGTTTTTGCTTTCTATTTTGCTCTTCACAGTTGCTTTGTTGCAATTCTACAGGCTGCAATATCTTTTAGGATTAGGTTTCTCAAGGGAAAGGTGAACAAACTCTTCTTGTATAAGAAATTGCGGTGAACAAAAGAGGCAACAGTTGCCTCGGGGTTTGAGTGACAAAACCCAACATAATGATCACGTCAACATGTCCATGTTCGTATCACTCAATGGCGTACAAAGCCCATTTTATTTTAAAAATCTAATGTCCTTGTTCCTTTCCTTTCTTGCGTTTTGTTTTTTATTCCCAACCTGCTTCTGTCTTAGATTTTTTTGTCAGTCTCACCTGGCATTATTGATATACACTCAGCTCTATATGTATGTATGTTTGTGTGTGTGTGTGTGTGTGCACCTTTGCTTTCTTTTGATTTACAATGGCATTGGGTCAAGTGTCCACAATGGCAGAAGTTTAATATTCCCAAAGCATCACAAGGTCAAGGGCTCTGGATGGAAGGAAGGAAGGAAGGACGGACAGACGGATGGATGGATGGATGGATGGATAGGGTAACGTTTTCATTGGTAGATTCTGGCATTATTTACCAAAGGTTGTTCCACATTGTCAAGATTGCTAAATTAGTGGTAGATGGCTAAGAGGTTATTAACTGGATGCTTTCCCAAGCTAGTAGTATGAAGATTACAGTCTCTCCCTCTCTCTGCTTCCCAAAAAATAAATGTTTAGCTTGGGAACTCACTTTGCCAAGAAAAAGCTCATTTTCTTTGTAGCACTTAGTGAAATCAACTCATTTTTTCTCATTTTCCTTCTGTTGCCTTATTCCATGGCAAACAAACATCTTTTTTAGCTCACAAACTGCCAGTAGTACAACTTGCCAAATGTGTTTGTGGTTTTTGGGGAGAAGCAAGGGTGTCTATTCTGGAATAATAATAAAAAAAAATCCAAAATTTGAACACAGAACAGCTATGGAGCAGCTCCCAAGCAGAACTATTAGATTCTGTAACAGCTTTGCTCCTTATGCCATCCATCTTGTAAATTCGTAGGATTTTTTTTGCCATGTATACTTTCAGACTGTGATGTTTCTCTCTATCATATATGTTTGTGTACATATATGCTGATTAGTGTACATTTAAAGTGACAATAAAGATTCTATTCTGTTCTGTTCTTATTCTATATTCTGTATTCTTTATTCTATATTCTATATTCTATATTCTATATTCTATATTCTATATTCTATATTCTACTCTACTCTACTCTACTCTACTCTACTCTACTCTATTCTATTCTATTCTATTCTATTCTATTCTATTCTATTCTATTCTATTCTATTCCTTTCTCCAGCCAGCAATCAATATAGAAAATCAGCCAACGGGATTTGAAATTGTGAAAAGGAGGAGAATGAAGGATCACAACAGTTAGAAGACAGCACAAAACCTTATGAACCATTTTAAAAAAATGGAAATTATCTATCTGGACCACACTGCTCTTGCAGGCTGCACTTGTTTGATTTATGATTGGTGCTCGTGAACTCTGACACTAGGTGAGGTGGAACAAAGTTTTGTTTCTGTGATTTTTAGTTAGAGAGTTAGAGGTTTACTCAGGGTTGTGAAAGTTCGGGGGATGATGGAAAGCCTGCCCATTCTGGCTGAGAGGGTTAGGAATACAAAGCTGACTCTTCTTCCACTCATGAAGTAGTCCAGGTTTTGCTCATATTACTTTTTTTTTCTCACTGGACTGGAGAAGGTTGCCTTAGATGCTAAGGGAACTTTGATTTTTTCCCCCCCAAACATGAATGAAGTACAGAGAGCAAAGTGAAAAAGAAATGGGATCTTTAGTTGGAAGAGATAGGAAAAAAAGGTCAAGAGAAAGGGAATATGTATAAATAGATGCCTGAAATAGATAGATATGATGAAGAAAAGAGAGCAACTGAATGGCTGAGCATTGTGTGTAGGAATGGATGGGGTTTAAGAGACCTCATTGGAAGGAAAAATGGGGAGTTCCAGAACCACCCAAGTTTAGTTCTGCTTGTGTGCAATTCTTGTTGAAGAAATAGGATCTACAGCAGTGGTGGTGAACCTATGGCACGGGTGCCAGAGGCGGCACTCGGAGCCCTCTCTGTGGGCAGACGTGCCATTGCCCCAGCCTTGCCTCCCCCCACGACTTCCTCACCAGCAGCTCCCCTGGAGGAGAGTCGCCCCGGAGCATGGCCCACGTGGAGCAGCGCAGCCAAGGACATGGCAGCCAGGCAGCGTGGACAAGACTCTGCCCTCACGCCCCATCACACACAGTGGATGCTGCGGGGCGCAGGCAGAGGGTGTGGCCGCCATGGTGCTGCTGGGCTGCCTGGGCGATCTGTGGCGGGCCCTGGAGGCGGTGAGTGGCCTGGCAGGCAGGCAGGGTGGGGTGGAGTGGGGGCCGGGGCCAGTTTTTGGGCACTCGGTCTCTAAAAGGTTCGCCATCACTGGCCTACAGATTGGTCTTGAGAGGAAGTCCTTCAACCATGGAATGCAGCTATTAAAGATAGGTATTAATTAAATTGAAGCTTCTTCTAAATTAGGACTACGAAGCACACGGAAACTACCACAATTATTGATTTTGTCCTCCAGATTTGTTACTCATCATATGCCTCCTGTTCACACAGATTATCCTGGAAGTGTTGAAGGGTTCCCATATGAAAAGGCACATTCTTGCACAAAGTTCATCTCTGTGGTCTTATGTGACTGACAGTTTTATGAGCAAAGAACTTATTAAAAATGCTACAGAAGGGAGATGACTGATTGTTTAGTAACTTCATGAATCAAGTGATTTTAGGCATCTGAGGAGTGATGTTTATTTCTTATTTTTTACTCCTTGATGGCTACTGTTTTTTAATGAGCAATGGCTTGGTGGGAGAAAACAAAACACCCTATTTATTTAGCACAAGTTTGGGCTGCATTTTATGGATCTCATTCATAAATCAGATAACACCGAAGAGTTTTATTAATAAGGGTTTGCATTTTACCCGTTTTGAATATCTAAGGTTGATCCACACATAGTACCGTAGTACGAACACCCTACTTAAAATTTGGGTGTGTTTTCAAATATCAACAGCTCAAGCTAGTTCAAGATATTTGAGCAGAAATGAGATTTTTTTTCTCCCACAGGGAAAATGGAAAAAGACCTAACATCTAAACAGTCTATGGTGCAGAGAAGAGGAGATTTGAGGTGACACAGTTGCATGGGGCCATCTGTTCAGTTACAACTGGCTTGCTGTGGGATTGCTTCTTTCCATCTGGTTTGACACCTGTCCAGCAATATTGTTTGAGTTCAAGGGAGAACAGAATCCTAGTTTTAATAGAATAACATAACAGCAGAGTTGGAAGGGACCTTGGAGGTCTTCTAGTCCGGCTTTGTTTTGTTCTAATGGATTGGTCAGATAGGCGATGGAGAGTACAAGGACTTTAAACTAACTCATCTCCAAATTAAGAGATGTGACTGAAAGTGTAATTGAAAGGGTTAGGGCTAATCAGTTGATTAGCTTCTACATTCTGCACAACTGGAAAACCCCTTCCTGGTGGCCATTGCTCTTGGGAAACACTTCAATCATCATTTCCTCATTTGCTTCTTCTCCAACCTTTTGGGATGATCAGAATTTGATGGCTTCTGTGATTTAACTGAGGAATCATTAAAGCCATTTTTTTTTCAAACTGCAACCACACTTATCTAGTGGCTTAAGTTAAGTTAAACCCTAAGTTATTCCACCGTTCATTGAACCAGCATTGTCTAACTGGGACCATTTTGCAGGTTCATTTAAATTAAGCTTTTCACCACGGTCCGGAAAAGACCAGTCACTGAACCAATCAATTTGGTACTAATACTTGGGAAGGTGCTGCCTGAAAAATGTTGCCTAGGATTTCAAGAACTGAAAATGAAGGATTTGTCACTCCTAAACAAATTACTCAAAGATCTGTTAGTACACGTTCATTGCTTTTTTCTTTCCTTTTTTAAATCTAGGTGCTTGGTCATAATTGGAAACAAATGTCTGATGGCGGTACAACTTCAGTCATTACAAATGCTGAGTTTGCTATTCAACAAGAACAAACATCAACTTTAGAGGTAGAAAACCTCTTTATGAATTCCCGTTGAGTTAGGCAAATCTCTTGGGTACTGAGCCTACTGAGCAAGTGCAGTGTTGGCACTCCCTAGAATAAGTGGGTTGATTGTGATGTTTTGGTGCCAGCTGTTAGACAGATAAAAGTCTATAAGCCCTAAGTAACGGGGGCAGCTCTAAAGGGTAACAGCAGGGCTGGTGCACAAAACCTTTTTGATTCTGCTCATTTGTGGAACGCTCTGAATTTAGAATATGGAGAGACTTTTGATACATAATCCATTAGAAAAAGACACCAGAGAGAGAAGTCAGGGGGAAAAAAATGAAAACATATTTGCTGCCCTAGGCATGTACTAGTTTGCTATTCTGTTCAGGTTGCTTCATTCAGCTATTTGTATCTAAAGTTTAATAAGAAGGCAAAAAGAAAGAGAAAAAGAGAAAGGGAAGGGAAGAGAAGAGAAGGAAAAAAACTTTCCAACATAATTTTTAAAAGTCCCACTTTTTCCCATTGATAATGCTGTTCTCTGAAAAAGAATATTCACAAATACTTTTTTTTCCCCCTTCACTGCTCCTATCAACCAACTTTTAATTCTGGGTCATGGCAGTTCGCACGGATAACATGTACTCCTGTCTTCGATTGTACAATTCCATGTACTAGCTGTGTAGTTCAGAATAATATTACCCTCTGAAAATTGGATAATTTTATAATACATTATAATGTCATACTTTTTTGTATTTTGTATTTTTTTTCACTTTTTTGTTAAAGCGCTTTTATGTGTTTTTTTTCATCTCTTTGACAATGTATGCATCACCATCACTATTATTTTTCTGTTTTGCTCTTTTTTTTCTTTTTTTAAGTCATTCAAAAGCAATACAAGAATAAAGGCATGCAAAGAGCAGCCTCAATGTAACGAGAATAGAAGAGAGATGGAAGGGACCTTAGAGGTCTTCTAGTCCATCCCCCTGCTCAAGCAGGAGGACCTATACCATTTCAGACAAGTGACTGTCCAGTCTCTTCTTAAAAACTGTTCTACTGGTTAATTCTCCTCACTTGTTAGGAAGTTTCTCCTTAATCCCAGGTTATTTTTCCCGTTGATTAGTTTCCAACCATTGTTTCTTGTCCTACCCATGGTGCTTTGCAGAATAATTTGACCCCCTCTTCTTTGTGGCTGCCCCTCAAATACTGGAATACTGCTATCATGTCCCCCCTGTTTCTTCTTTTCTTTAGACTAGTCAAACCCCCAAATCCTGTAGCCCTTCTTCATATCTTTTAGTCTCCAGGCCTTTGACCATCTTAGTTGCTCTTCTCTGAATTTTTTTTCTAAAGTCTCAACATTCCTTTAGGATGGGGCCAAACCAAGAAATGAATGGAACCCTAATCAATTGGGTTAGGGTCTCATTTTTGGGTTGATATATTTTTTTCTCTCTCTCTGACATGGTTTTCCTTCTCTCTGCGAGCTGAGAAAAGGGGCAGATAGCAATGATTGCCTTGCCAAAAAGTTCTGAATTTTAGCCAAGGACTGCATGAAATTCAATTTGGAATATGCCTGTGGTCCTAGGAAAAGATCTTCCCATGCATAATTTGGAATAACAAGAAATCTGCAGGGGCTCATCACAAAATTCTCCTTGCTCTGTTAGTGGAAAGCAGCTGCGTTTTTCCAATTTTTATGACACGATCTTTCAAAACAATGGATTTGCGTTTTATCGCAAATAAATTCTGAAAGCTCACCATCTCCTAAAGGCCATTTTTGAAACGACGAAGCATAGCAATTCCCCTCCAAAAATTTATTAAATGTATCAAAATTGCTCAAGTTACCTCCAGAAATAAAAGCCGGCTCACTGAAGCATAGATTCAGAGGGGATCTTAACAAATCGTGGACTCCAACTCCCAACTCATTGTTGAAATCATTCCAACTTTTGAGATTTAACGTGGAAAGGCAGGAAATACAAAGAAGTTGTTTGGCTCCTCACTCTGCAAGGCTACTTGGTCAACTACGTAAGTCATGAATCTCCACCTTTCAGCATAGCATTATAACACTCTTCTTCTTGAAGCCATTTTTAGAAGCAAACTCTATTTTAGAGAACAGAAGACCACCAGTTTTATTTTCCCTTAGAAAGCATTAGCTAAATCCACGCATTTGGTGGCAACATAGTGTAACCCTGATGGCAACAGGGTTTGCTTCAATTAGTTCCAGTGTTTGATGGCTGACTGATTCGCCTTAGGTTATCAAGCTTGATCACCACGATCGAGCTTTGGTCACCACAATGTAAAAAAGATGCTGAGACTCTAGAAAGAGTACAGAGAAGAGTAACAAAGATGATTAGGGGACTGGAGGCTAAAACATATAAGGAACGGTTGCTGGAATTGGATATGTCTAGTTTAATGAAGAGAAGGACGAGGGGGGACATGATAGCAGTCTTCCAATATCTCAGGGGCTGCCACAAAGAAGAGGGAGTCAACCTGTTCTCCAAAGCACCTGGGTGCAGGACAAGGAGTAATGGATGGAAACTAACCAAGGAGAGAAACAACCTAGAACTAAGGAGAAACTTCCTGACAGTTAGAACAATTAACCAGTGGAACCACCTGCCTCCAGAAGCGGTGAATGTTCCAACACTGGAAGTTTTTAAGAAGAGACTGGACAGCCGTTTGTCCGAAATGGTATAGGGTTTCCTGCCTGAGCAGGGGGTTGGACTAGATGACCTCCAAGGTCCCTTCCAACTTTATTATTATTATTATTATTATTATTATTATTATTATTATTATTATTATTATTATTATTATTATTATTATTATTATTATTATTATTATTATCTTTGCCCTGAGATTTGACGACTCTTGATCCTGTTAGCCTTTTGGAAGACTCTGAAATCCTAGGAGATCCCTTGAGGGTTAGAGTCAGGAAGTTACTGATCTCATCCTGTGAGATTCAGTGGGGCTCTTTGGTTGTGTGTCTTGGTGTTGTGATTTTCCATTGTTTTCATGGCTTTGATGTGTTTTTACTGCAGTATGTTGCCCAAACTTCCTCTTGCTAAGGTGAGTGAGATTCCTTGGGTTGGAGAAGAAGGGAGCAGAGGACTTGCTGGGGGATTCAACTAGGACTTGAGTGGATGGGGGTTTTTTTGTTTAATTTGTTTTTTGTTTTTTTTTCAGAAGACTCCTTGCCTAGCCTAGGTCAGAAAAAACCTGAGCTTTCACACATACTCTTTCAAGTTCCTCTAATTTATCTTCTGATAAATCAGGGCTGATTTTCTGAAATGAAGTGATCCAGTGGAGGACTCTATACACGCGCTTAGTCTGAGAATTTTATTTTATTTCTTCCCCCTAGTGCTGTTTGTTTATTTGGATGGTTTTAAATGCCTTCATGTTACTGCTGCTTGGCTACCAGAGATGTTTTCTATCCCCGAAACCTTGCTGCAGGGAATGGAATTAAAGGAGTCAGACTTTCACAGATGAATGCGGAGTGGCAATACAACATATTTACTGGTAAATGAAACTTGTTTAAAGAAACGGTATAAATAGTGTAAGACAAGAATGTTTTGTCAAAATCAGAGGAATTTACAACCTGATTCTTCCAAGGCTGTGCAGAAAGTGAGATGGAGGAGTCTTTTTCCTTTCCTTTCCTCCCTCCCTCTCTCCCTCCTTTCCTTCCTTCCTTTCTCCTCTCCTCTCCCCTCCCCTTTCCTTCTGTCTCCTCTCCTCTCCCCTCCCCTCTCCTCTCCCCTCTCCTCCCCTCCCCTCCTGTCTCCTCTCCTCTCTTTCTAAAGTGTAATGTAGGATACTGGAATATTAAGAGATGGAGAGAATACAGGGAAAGAAGTGAATTTGTTTTTTGTTTTTTTTAGAATGGCATGTTTCAGGCAGTGCCACCAAGAGTGCCAACATGGTCACTGGAAACAGAGAATCAGTGTGAGTACATAGTTGTTCTTATGTAGTTGCCTCTCAGCAGACAATAGCCAGAAAAGCCCCACCAGCTTGCTAAACTCAACATTACAATATGTCCCATTGTCTATCTCAGTGATGGCGAACCTTTTAGAGACCGAGTGCCCAAACTGCAACCCAAAACCCACTTATGCATCGTCGAGTGCCAAGTGGGTGTGGCCCATTGGGTGGGCATGGCTGCGGTGGTAACGGCAGACTGGGTGGGACTAAAAAGTTCAATCAATCAATTCCAACTTTGCAAGATCTTTTTTTTCCCCGTGAGAAGTTGAAATTGACTGATTGAACCTTTTTTTTTTGCACACAGCAGCGGAGGCCTAAAGCGAAAAGGTTTTATAAAACCCAGCTGAAGGCCTAGGACTGGGGCGAGGGCACACGTGCCCACAGAGAGGGCTCTGAGTGTCGCCTCTGGCACCCGTGCCATAGGTTCGCCACCACTGGTCTATCTCTTTCTTAAATGACTTGACATTTGCACTCAGTCAGGGCTGAAGCCAAGTGAACTTTGCTAGGAAAGAAATATTGTAGGATTGTGCCATCAGTGAAGAACCCTTCCTTCTGATCTCAGTCAAGGTAGCCTCCCGGAGCAGATAATGTCCAGATGAGATGTGAGAATTTGGAATGACAATCTGACCACAGCAAATATGAGATGGATATTATCCACAATGACAAGCGAGAGACTGTGGGCAGCTTGGAAAATATATGAGAACAAGAGTAGACATAAACAGTCAAGAAAGAGAACAAGTCAGTTGGCAACTGATCTCATAAAGGACAATAAGCCTGGGAAGAACTCTGCCAAATCATTCAAAGCAACACTAAGTTAACAAACTTACTATAGACAAGAGTGAGGAATTCCTTTTAATGTTTCCAAGCTTCCGTATTTGTCCCAGAAGAATACAAACAAAACACTCAAAGAGAGTTCCAGGAAATGGTTCATAGTATCCCAATGGGTAAAGTTATATTACCCATAAAAGAAGAAAATCTTTCAAGCGTTTGGTTTCCCTTCCTTCTTTTTGAATAATAAGAAAAACAACAAACTATGTGACAATTTGGTGTCCCTTTGTTATCGCCATGCCTGGATTATCTGTCTTCCATATTGATAGGACCAATCCTTGGTATCTACCAGGGCTCCAAATAACTCAATAAGAATTGCAACTGAATAAGAATTGTAGCCAATACCTAATTTTCATGAGCTTCTGATACTTCAGGAAATTGTGAACTCCGATACAGATCCCCAGTTCCCAATCTCTATATCAATCAGAATATAATTGCCTACTGAATTTCTCTGTCCAAAGCAATTCTCAGCACACCCAAAAAGCATAATAGAAATGCAATAGAAACTGAGCAAACATATGTATTTAAGTATTTGTGCCAAGCTGGATGTTCAAGGGTATAAATATGTGAATGTTTACATAAAAAGAAAAGCAAGTTATTATATTTGAACAGATTCACTGCTGAACATAGACTAGGATTTATGAATGATCAAAGTTTAAACAGAAGGAATCCCTCAGATCCCACGGCATATATAGAACAGCAGAGCGAAGCCCAACTTGTTGCATACAAGGAAGAATTTCAAAATAAATTCTGTATCTTCTATGCTTAGCGTGAGCCCAGATTTTCTGTTTATAAGACTGTTAACATGGGAAACATGGGAAAAGGCAGAAACAAAATATAATTCTTAAAGATAGAAGGACATGGCCTAGACATTTTTGGGTCCACCTCTTTTTTCATTGAGAAAGATGTTCCTATTCTTGGTATGGGACCTACGTTGGGACCTACCTTCTCTGTAAAGTTACACTCAATTAAAAGGAATAGTAGAAATCTTGGCAGCTTGGTCTGCCAGAAATGACTTCATCTGCAGTTGAAAATAGAACCGCTACTCTTCCAATGAGAATAAAAGATTGCACTGTAAAAATAGCCCTTTTTAATTTTCCTTTCTTACTGAGAGAGATGGACAGTTGGAATATGTGGGTAGCGCAGCCTGTGAAAAACCCTAACTGAAAGGAAGAATGTGGAACAGTCTGAAATGACAAATACTAACTTTTAGACCCTGTGTGTAAATACTATAGAAATACATAGTTACATCTACGTTGCAAAAGTGGATTTTTTTAAAAAAAAATAAATACTTTATTTTGGTCTTCTGTGATAAAAAGTATAAAAAAGGTAGAAATGCTAACCAAATGTGAATTCCAGTGGATGACAGCAAGAGAAAGACAAACATAAGCTTTTCTTTCTTTCTTTCTTTCTTTCTTTCTTTCTTTCTTTCTTTCTTTCTTTCTTTCTTTCTTTCTTTCTTTCTTTCTTTCTCTCAATTTCTGTAGCCGCCAACCTCCACATCTGACTCTGGGCAGTGTACAATTTGTTCTGTGGAACAAATGTTCTCCTTTTCTCTCAATTTTTTAATCTTAAAAATGGAAGATCTGAATTATTTCTCTACCGGTGGATTAGCGTTCCCACAAATGGATTCTATTTGAGTATCACCGTTGGTACCAACAACTGCATATAGTTGCTGACCATCACAACCACCTCAGGGGTGATCAAAGAAGAAAGATTGGGCAATGAAAAGAAAGCAGGAGCAATGATTGGATGACTACTACTCTGACTGGAGACAAGAGGAAAGAAACTAAAGAGAAAATATGGGGACCAAATAATGTTTTCAACCTTTGCTTTGTTTTCATTTAAGAAATTTGTGGTCTTTCAAGAGTCAGCTAGGAATCTTTGAAGCACTTGCTAAATGCTTCCCTCTTTGGGATTATTATTCAGGGTTTTGAATAGTTCTTTTTATGACACTTATAATACACGTTTGAAGATCTTTCTAGTCAATGGAATTGGCGTTTCCTGCTATGGTCCCGAATCAAAACCATAAGTACACATTTAAGCAAATTCTTTAAAGAGCTGAAATGTTTGTATTGCTGAAAGAATTTCAATTTCAAGGGTACAACATCTCCTCCAATGTAATCACTTTGAGATCCACTGAGCTCATGAATTTAGGCAGAAGCATATTGTAAATGCAGTGGCATTGTAAAATTTAATTGTAAAGAAGACAGGGATATTTATGCTGGCCATGTACCAAATATCCTTCTGTAAGCTTGCTCTTCTCTTTTGCCCCAGCCTCTGAACAGAGAATGGTGAAGTTTGCATAAGATTGTACTCATGTCTGTTTGAATATGAATTAAATCCTCTGTTTTAAGCAGGGATTTTCCATACTTTTCTTCTCTTTCTTTCTTTTTTTCAAAGAGAGAAAGAAAGAGAGAGAGAAGGTGATGATAGCTTTGATCTTAATGAGGGAAGTGTAGTAGAAATCTTGACCTTGTGCCAGGAGACTGTCAGGGTCTGTAGGGCAGAAAATAGCCTGAAGCTCAACCCAAGCAAGATACCATGGCGGTTAATTTAGACGCTTACTGTTTTCAATATTATTTCATCTTTGGCTTCCAATGAGGATGTTCTCTCCCAGAAACCCAGGGAGAAATCTTAAACTTGCAGCCACTACTTAAGGAGCAACTGGAAGCTGTAGCCTTTTGGCTCTCTTCAGCTAGTTTATCGGGTGCAACCTTTTTGGATTCCCTGAGCATGTACAGGATGCACTGAAGATCCTTCCCCTTTGTGATCTCATTCAATTCGCCAAATCAAGTGTTTCAGATACATCCTGGATGAATAAGAGGCATAGCTGGAAGTTTTAATTGGTCCTATTGTTAAAATGGTTTAAAAAACAAAGGTTCCACCAATCCTTTTCTCCAGACTGCAGGGTTGTAGACCTGTATACAATGTACAAAACAAAATGCTTAGTTGTGTTTTTCTGATCTCTTTCAGAAGTTACTACCTATTGGACTGTCACTGTCCATTGGATTGTTGAAAAGTGAGAAAGAAGACGTAACTCTACTGAGCGACTCAAAAGATCCACTAATTTGCAGACCTATAAATTGTTGTGAGAAATAGCTTCATCCTAGGTATTATCTATCACTCCATGCCAAATTTATCCCAATAGATAAATCCCAGAGTTTTTGATTAATAAACTATGAAATGGAGGTACCATTTTAACAGCGCACATCTCAAGCTATAAACAATATTATGAATTAGAATTATGTCTGAACTAACCCAATTGTAGCTTATTCAACCATGTTTTGGCTCAATGACCAATCCCCAGAGTTACTGATGAGTAATCAGAACTTATCTGCCTTTTTAGTCATTAAATTAGAGGTTACACTTTGAGTTTGTTTATAGAAAACAAACAAATGAATGAATATTTTTAAAGCACTTACCTGTGAAATTAGTTTACAACCTCTGTCATCTTGTTTTTACAGTGCAATGATCACCTAAATTTTTGTTTATTCCTCACATATGAACACCTGTACTTCTATGTTAATTTTTTTTTATTTCGTTTCTGTCCTACTCGTCACTTCCATCTCACCAGGACCACTTCTATCTGTCTCTTAAGTTAAGAAGACACAGAATCACTAAAAGCTACCTTCTGGGGTTCATAATCTTCTTGAAAGGATTTTATTTGAAAATGGTGAATTTTAAAATGCGAAGCTCGGAGCTAACTTTCTGAAGCCCCACTGAGATGTTGCGGGGGAGGAAGGTGAGACTGGGTCCT
Organism: Protobothrops mucrosquamatus; assembly: GCF_001527695.2. NCBI lineage: Eukaryota > Metazoa > Chordata > Lepidosauria > Squamata > Viperidae > Protobothrops > Protobothrops mucrosquamatus. The sequence continues at coordinate 134,958 of NW_015387208.1, forward strand.
CCATCAGATTATTTCTAGCTATGTTCTCACGGCATCCCTAGATAATTCCAAAACGAGGGTGGGCATTTTGTATTTCAGGGTATCAGGGCACCCATCCCTTGATGGAGAATGTTGATCCAACAACACCGTCACATTAAATCACATGTTGATGTCTTATAGGAGCACAGCTGTTGTGTTTGTTCATCTGGATTCAGGGTTAAGCTCATTATGGGATCTCAGCCAGCATTTAACTTCTTTCATCTTGAGCTCTGAAGAGCTTGTGTGGGCAGTTTCTGGCCTACAGAACTAATCAGACTCAGAGGTAGGTCCTATCCACCTCATTAATTCCTTTCTCTCTTCACAGCCTCCTGTACTTTTCTTTCCAGCCCAATTCAGAGTATTTCTAAGTGCAGAGTATTTCTAAGGAGAGACCCACCATCCAGTCAGCAGTCTTTTGGCTTGGAGGATTTTCATTCCATTAAAGTCTGTTCTCACATCATGCAAGCTACCAAAGTATGATTCCTCGTGTTGTTGTTTTGTCTAGATTTGTTCTAGACATTGATTAAAGGACTGGAGGCTAAAACGTATAAGGAACGGTTGCTGGAATTGGGTATGTCTAGTTTAACAAAGAGAAGGATGAGGGGGGACAGGATAGCAGTGTTCCAGTATCTCAGGGGCTGCCACAAAGAAGAGGGAGTCAAGCTATTTTCCAAAGTGCCTGAAGGCAGGACAAGAAGCAACGGATGGAAACTGATCAAGGAGAGAAGCAATCTAGAACTAAGGAGAAACTTCTTGACAGTTAGAACAATTAACCAGTGGAACAACCTGCCTCCAGAATCTGTGGGTGTTCCAACATTGGAAGTTTTTAAGAAGAGACTGGACAGCCATTTGTCTGAAATGGTGTAGGGTTCCTGCCTGAGCAGGGGGTTGGACTCGATGACCTCCAAGGTCCCTTCCAAGTTGTTTATTATTATTATTATTATTATTATTATTATTATTATTATTATTATTATTATTGTTGTTGTTGTTGTTGTTGTTGTTGTTGTTGTTATTATTATTACCTCCTAAACTGAAAGGCCGCAATTCTAATTCTGAATATAGGAGATATTTGGAACACAGCAAGAAGCTTTGTAAAATAGACCCACTGCTCAGTCTTGGATGTGAGAATATTACTTGTTTTTTCTGTTTCATTTTTAGGGATACTTCCTTGGACTATCAACTTATCCTGTTTTCGACCTTGCATTTGTTTATGCCTGCCATATTTTTTCCCCTAGAACTCTGTATTTGATTTCTGTTCTGTGTTGTTGACCCAAAGATTATCTGTAGCTCTTCTGAATCTTCTTGAGTCCCATCCATCGTAATTCCCATGACAGACCATCTAGGAGGTAGGTCAAAACCTAAGAACTTCTCATATTATTCTTCATGTTTGTTGGTATATTCAATTTCTTCTCATTAACCATTATTGGGAAATTTGATTAACATGTGCCATCACACCTTCACTGTGTTGTTAATGAGGATGTTAAATAAGGCAGGACCCCTGAAACACTCCACCTTTAAAGACCACAATTTGGTGTGGAGCCATTTCTCATTAGGATGTGTTTGTACTGAACAGGCCATTTTAAAATCTAAGTGTCAGTGCTCCATATCTAAGTCAAACTGAATTTAATTTTGCAAGTAAAGATTTTTGCATCCATGGTTTTGCCTGGACCAGATAAATTACACATTCTTTCATCCACTAATTTTATAATGCTATCAGAAAAAGCAATCAAGCTGTGAAGATTAGTAATACTCCATGCTTGTTCTCCACTGGACCATGAAAGATCAGTCATTTAAAAATCTGAATCTCTATGTTATCAAAGAACTGCTGCTACACCAGCCTGGGGACTGATGAATTTTTTTAAATATTATATTGGTTTAATTCATTTTCTCAAACATGCAGGGAAGTCTGGTTCAAGTTTAACTGTTGAGTAGATATTTCTTATTTAATATAGTTACTCACTCTTCAAAAATATCATACTATTGGGTGGTATGGTGCATAAAACCAGGAACAATCCCAATGTATCAGATTTAGGTCACCTTCTGAATAAGTAAATTAGATATTTCAGGTCACTGGAGTATTATTTATATGGTTAGAAAACTTACATTCAGGCTCCTAATAACTCTGGGCAACTTATGATAAGGCGATAAAACAATAATAAATACATCATTAGGGGAAAAAGAAATCCCACCCTAAAAAAATATAGCATTAAAATATTTAATTTCTGATCAATCCACTGTGATGGATAGTATCTGCCACTATCTTCATAAATTGTAATATAATGAAGTTGTGATCGAGGGTCTTGTAGTATTTCCTTTTGTTCTTATCCAAAATGGCTACACTGGGATTTGTAGGGAATTAAAGGCAGTCTCTCTATGTTAATAATGGACAAACATGGATCTTATCAAGCCAAGGACTCCAATGTTTTTCCTGGATCTTGGCTAAGAATAGTTATATTCTTTTGCTAGATAGAGATATATTCCTTCCCTACCTTATCGTAAATGAACACAGGACTGTATATTCAATCTCCTAACTGGAATGCAACATGTGTGGGAATTTAAACTGCTTAGGTCCTGGAAATATGAATTTATTCCTTTTTTTTAAAAAATGTAATTTAATGATCAAAACTAGTAACAGTCCTCTTCTTATACCCTTGTGGTTTCCAGTGAAATAATTACATGAGAAGCCAGTGGCTTGTTTATTCCCAGTGCGCACAAATTAAAGGAGTAGGAATAGTTGGTTCTTCTCCCAGGCCTAAGAATATCAGAGGTCATTGCTCCTCAAAAGTCCCCATTGTGGCAAAATGCATGCTTCAAATAGGATCTGCATGATTTAATGAGCATAAAAAATATACAGGGTTGTGCAACAGTGTTATTCTTAGCTTCTCTTTATACAGTCATTCAATATTTATTATAAAGAGCTGGGCAATTTATGGCAAAGCGAAGCGAAGCAAAACAAAGCATGGCAACACAATGCAACACATCCACAGACGTTCTAACGAGCTGAAGGACAATCCTGAACGTCAGAATAAGTATGTATTTTTTTTTTCACAATTTTGCTTCTGAATTCTATAGTTAAGATATTTAGGCAATGAATGATTTCACACACGATGAGAAGCCTAGATTTTAAACTCAGCTTTTGAACAAATTGGAATGGTCATGGAAGGCCACACTTGGAATACTGCATCCAGTTTTGGTCACCATGATGTAAAAAAGATGTTGAGACTCTAGAAAGAGTACAGAGAAGAGCAACAAAGATGATCAGGGGACTGGAGGCTAAAACATATAAGGAACGGTTGCTGGAATTGGGTATGTCTAGTTTAATGAAGAGAAGGACGAGGGGGACATGATAGCAGTCTTCCAATATCTCAGGGGCTGCCCCAAAGAAGAGGGAGTCAAGCTTTTCTCCACAGCACCTGAAGGCAGGACGAGAAGCAATGGGTGGAAACTAACCAAAGAGAGAAGCAACCTAGAGCTAAGGAGAAACTTCCTGACAGTTAGAACAATTAACCAGTGGAACAACCTGCCTCCAGAAGTGGTGAATGCACCAACACTGGAAGTTTTTAAGAAGAGACTGGACAGCCATTTGTCTGAAATGGTATAGGGTTTCCTGCCTGAGCAGGGGGTTGGACTAGATGACCTCCAAGGTCCCTTCCAACTTTATTATTATTATTATTATTATTATTATTATTATTATTATTATTATTATTATTATTATTATTATTATTATTATTATTNTTCACATTAAGGCAAAGGGGTGGGCTTCACATGTTACGCTAAGTTAGTGGTTCTCAACATTTTCTTCACCATGGACCCCCTTTAAATGCGTTTTGTGGCCCCCAAGACTTAACTCAAGATTTAAATCATAACATTTTTTCAAGCCTTCCTGGCCCCCTCACTGCCCTAAGATAAAAAAAACAAACAAACTAACATATGTTAAGGCTGATAGTGATAACTAAATCCAGCCTATGCTTAAATCTAAAAAAAAAAAAGTTGTTAAACTCCACCCCATTTCTTGCCTCAGTTTTCTGTTCTGTTCATTTTTTGAAGGGATGGAGTTGTCATACTGAACTTGTCAATGAAATTGTGCATGTAATGTTACCACAGCTGAAAGGAAATAAAAAGAAGGGCAGTGAAACTAAAGCATTTAACTTAGCCTCTGAGCATGATGGAGCCTAATATAATTAACCAACGTGATATCTCTAGCAATTGTAATTCCAATTATTTGCTAGCTGAAGGCAAGTTTCCCTTCTCCAAGTTAGGAAATCATGTAAATAGCCTAATTAATACAATTTGCCTTATGTTCTTCTAAAAAAACAACAAAAACAAATATGTCATTTTTTTGAATAAATAACATGCTATAAACTAAATATTTTTTTTTTTAAAAAAAAAAACATTGTTAACAGTCACTTTGCAGAGCAAATATTGCAGATTTTTTTTCTCAGCATTTTTATGCAATTCAACATGATTTAATAAGATCAGAATTGCTCTACCCAAATACCACCTCAGCTCTGGTCTGCATTGTAGTAAAATAGAAAACACTTTTTTGGAGGGGGTGTAAAAGGATTAAAAAAAGTTCTTTTGTAAATTCAGCTGTGACTTTATGTACAACAGGAGGCCAAGAAATACCTGAAAAAACGAATCAGTTTCTATCTCCACTCTTTTTAGTATCAAGGGATTTCATCCCAACTTAAAATAAATCTTTTAAAACTTCCATACAGTTCTGAGACGAAGGCACAATAAATAACATTTCATCTCTTCCTCGTATGGAATGAAGAGATAAACCTCCTTATAACGTCTTAAAAGGCTTACAAACCCTATGCATGGTTTGTCATGTGTTAATGTCAGGGGGAAAAAAGTAATCTGGCAAGGACACTACAATAAAACCTTATAAAATAAAATTATTTTTTTATTCCCATCCTCCATTATCAAATACTGTTTAGCTTTCTTAGTTTGGTAGTTTAAACCACAGACAAATTTACCCATCATGCTAAGCTGTCCTGCACTGTGTTTAGTCTTGAATTATGTTGTATGACTTGCAAATATGACCTAAGGCTTGCAGCGATGTGTGAATTAAATCACTGTGGCTTATACTGCAAAGCATGATAAAAACAAGCCATTGATTAGAACAATTTTTCTCAGTCTAGGCAACTTTCAGATGTGTAGACTTTTTCTTCCTAGCATTATTGCCCCATTGTGGCACGATCCTCTTTAAAAACTCCCTTTTATGATCACGAAATCCCTTAATTCGGGGTAGTGTAAGGGCAACTGAATAGAGCTGAGCATTTATTGGCTGGATGTCCTTCCTGATGCCATGTGTAGTTTGCAACATATTTTTTTTTTCTTTGCGCCCTAGAAGAGAAACTTTTGCCGCTACCTAGGGATTGAACCTTCAACCTTCTGAGTGGGAGGCGAGTGTCTTCACCACTAGGCCACCACACCGCTCACACATGTGTGGACTTCAATTCCCAGTAATCTGGGAATTCAAGTCTTCCCATTTGAAAACTGCTATGTTTGGGTTTGGTTTAGCATAATAAATGACTCTACCTATTGTGTCTCCTATGAACATTTAGCCTCCTTTCCGTTTATCACCCTCTCCTGGCTTATTTTCCTTCTCTTTTTTAACTGCTACGGTTTTGCCTTTTTGAACATTTTATCATATAAAAATTTCTTTATCAAGAAAAGCAGATGGCCAATTTAATTGAGAACTGGGAGATCTCCAATCCATCTGGGTTCAACTGGCAAGGAACTCTCTTGTTTCTTGGACTGACATCTTTGCTACTTGTCATTTAGGGAAAGAACAAAAAAATAAGTTTCTTTCACCATTAGTCATGTAAGACTTTTGAAATTCTTAAAAAAAAAAAAGGCCCAGAAAAAAATACCATTCCCATCCCCCACCAATTAATAAATCCAGTTAAATCAAACTTGAGTTTGCACTGGCCGGTACTTGGTAGAGTATCCTATATGTCAAGAACTCAATATGTATGTGACATCCCTTTCACATTGAATTCCTTCAACACCAAAAGGCTTCTTAAGATCTACCACAGTTGGGTTGGTCCAAGAAAGTTTTAGTCTATTCCCCCCCCCCAATTTTTTTAAAGCCTTAGTATCATTTCAACATCCTTCCTAGTTGATCTAAAGATTGTGTGCCATTATTCCATGAATCTTTGCTCCCCTTCCTAGCTCCAAAAAGAAACATGGAGAAGGTGTGAGGGAAACTGAAGTGCTAATTGTTATGCTATCCTACTGATCAGCAGGGCAAAGTTCTAACCGATGTGTTGGGACCTTCAGAGGTGGGATGCTCAGCATGACGACCTAAATGAACTCGTGAGCGCTTGCAAGACTTAAACTGTAGCTTCATCAAAGCACCTTCGAAAAAGCAACCCTCAACAACCCTTGGTGTATGCATAAATCTTTAGACTTGCTTCAGATATACTTGCCTTGTTTTGATCTGCTTTTCCTTTGTTTTGTGTGGGTTGTTTTTTAAAAAAAACATCTGACCAACATCTTCCCCTCAAAAAATACTTCTTTCAACTTAATTCTACAAATAATTTAAGTGCTTGCCCTTAAGCTGGATTTGAAAATAAGGATACATGTGGTGTTTCCAAAGATGGATTTGTTTCCAAAGCTGAGCCTTTATATATATATATCAGCAATACTTCACATCTTGTGAATTGATGCTGAATCAATTTTTGTCTACAGAGGTCCATGAAGGGGAGGTCAGAGCAGCTCTGGATATGTCTTAGGTGCAGTGAGCCATCTGCAACCCGCTCTCCAGATATAGCAATGTAGAATAATTCAGCAATGATAATTTGACCGTAATAATCATAATAAGCAGATCGTGGGGAGTTTTATTTATTTACAAGGTCTCTCTGGGCTCTTCTTCGGAGACCCTGTAGTGCCTTGAACAATTGATTTATGGTCTATTCCAACTGCAGTTAATCTGAGTGGGTGGCCGGGAGATGCCTGTTTTGTAGCATTCACTAACCAAGCAAAATCAAGACAATATGCATATAACCGAAGCATCTTTCCACTTTTCTATTTTCTTTCCCTTTAAACTTACTCTGCTCTGTTGATTTGGAGTCCTGCATTTTAACCATTACTTTACCAGAAGTAAAGCCCAAGATATGCAGCCAGATTTACTTCTGAATACACGGGTAGAAATTGGACAGTCCGCATGTCATGCTTCAATACCCCCTTTTGTATTTCTTCCCCTGTTGTTAAAAGAAAAGTAAAACTTTTCCCCTTGATTCTTTCACAAAAGGAGTGCTCCAGCTTTTTTTCTAACCCGTAAACACTAATGGAAATAAACTGTACTTATTCCTGGACCCCACCAGACCAAGAAAGAAGAACTACTAGTAGTTAAGAGGCAACTCTGTCTTAAATATTTTTATTCATCCATCCATCCATTTATATTTATTTATATTCTGCCCATATCATATATGGTGTGTATATGTATATGTATATGTCATTACATGTCAAAACAACTAGACATAGGGACATTTTTTCCCCCGTGCCATCACTCTGCTGAACACCTAATCCTTACAGTACTGTCTAATGTCTAAGTATATTCATCCATGTTGTATGGCTGTAGTATTATTATCCTTCTCATCTTCTCTATTACGTCCTCTTATTGATATCATTATACAATTATTATTATTATTCTGTTGCTTTGCATGTACATTCACAGCTTCTGCACCAGAGACATACTTGGCCAAATAAAGCTGTTCTGTTCTGTTCTGTTGCGTTCCGTTCCATTCCAATTACATTCCATCCCATTCATTCTACTCTAGTCTACTCTAGTCTATTCCACTTCACTTCACTTCACTCCACTCCACTCCATTCCATTCTCTGTTGAAGCAACTTTGGGTGGTATATAAATTTGGGTCACAGCACCCTGCAAGAACAAAACCAGACTGGCTGTAGTAGAACCGATTCTTCGGCAACCAAGAATTGATTTATATTTTTTATTTGTCCATGAATTGATTGTTGTCTGGCCTTCTAAGAGCCCAGTCAATAGTTCTCTATTTTTACAATGTCAGTGCTCTGAAAATAGATTGGGAAAAAGCTTGATTAGCCCTCAGCCATCTACCATTTTTATGGATGATTAGGGATTTCGGCGCAAGTCTTCCTGATCCAACTCCAACACTCCAGCAGTTATGAGTCTAGCCAGAACATACTGCAAAACCCTCCCTTGGCTGATATGGAAAATATACCATCTGTCTGCTCTATAAAGGGAGCTCCAGTGAAAGTCAGCAAAATACAAGGAACTCCTAAGGTGTGGCTGGATGCAGGCTCAGTTTGGGATCAAAGGGAGCTGGGTTGAATTTCCCCATTTGCTAGAAAATGCAGCCTGCTCTCTCTCTCTCTCTCTCTCTCTCTCTCTCTCTCTCTCTCTCTCTCTCTCTCTC